>NC_053501.1:85472277-85597277 GCF_905171775.1 Rana temporaria | reverse complement strand
TGGCTACGAATGACACGTCACTGATCGCGACTTTAGGAGGAGGGGTCCAGACAAAAAGTGAATGTCCGCTTTTCCGAATCCTCAGGTGTCACATTTGGCACCTTTCAGGGGGAGGGGGGGTGCGGATACCTGTATTATACAGGTATTTGCACCCACTTCCGGGAATAGACTCTCGCGGGAGTCACGTCTCACTAGGCAGAATGGGGAGATGCTTGTTTACACTTGCCTCTCCCCGTTCTGCAGCTCTGCGACCCAATCGCGGGACATCGAGTCCACAGGAATTTCAAAGTGACGGAAATATACGTTACTCATCCCTGCCGTGTCATTCTGCCAATGTATATGTACATGAGTCGGTCGTTAACCGGTTAAGAGCACTAAATGTCACTTTTGTCTGCTGTCCAATTTGTTTTTTTGCCATTAGCATGAATCACTTCTGACAAGTTTTCCTGACACCAAGAGGAAAATGGTAAAAGGGGAGGAGCTCCAGCTGATTAACAGCCTCAGCTCTAGGGCAGAAACAACTAATCGAATATGAAGTAGTCAACTATTTTCACAATCAATTAATCGGTCAGCCAATTAGTTGGTCTGCATACAGAATGCATTATTTGTTTACATATCAGGGAATACAGTGCAGCACTCATACAGCTCAGTACACCCTCCATACATGTCAGTAAGTGCCTGAGAACATGTGACTGTGTGAGGAGAAATGTCTCATGGGACATATAGTCCTGGGCAGGAAGTGAGTGGTTCTAAAGGGAGAAGTTTTTTTTACCTTGCTATAGTGGCACTCTATAATATACTTTGTAGCTTGCTATTGGGGTACTCTGAAGGCAGGAGGAGCCAGAAGCACCAGTGGGAGACCCAAGAAGAGAATCATGGCTGCTCTGTGCAAAATCATTACACAGAGCAGGCAAGTATAAAATTACAACTACATTTAAAGTAAACTTTTACCAGTATTGTGCATTAGATATAAAATGATCATATCCATGAAAACTTTAATATAAAAGATTTCTATTACCCTTCCACCCTTCATATAGCTTCATGTTGAAAGGGCAACCAAAATGGGTTTCACTTCCTTTTTATTTCCCTACAAAGGTAAAGCATAATGGCGATGCATAGTAGACGATTATGTGTCACTTACCTGAAACTGAAGCCTGCAACGTCACTACTGTCCCCACTAGCAGTGAGCGCCCATCTTCACCTATCTTCCTTCCGGGGCCACGATCGCCGTTTCTAAGGTGCACCTGCGCATTTTAGATTAGGTTCATCTCTGTGTATCATCTGAGGCTTCACTTCACTGGGTATATGCGACGGTTTACATCAACATTAACTACTTGCCGACCACCCGCCACAGATGTACTGTGGCAAGGTGGCTCAGCAGCGCAAATCACTGTACCAGTACAGCGATTCGTGCACTAGCATTCGTGGGCGCACCCGTGCTCCGATTGGTCAGCAGCGATCGTTCCCCCGCAGACACAGAACGGGGATCTGCTGAAGTAAACAAGGCAGATCTCTGTTTTGTCAGGGGATGACACCGAGATCTGTCTTCCTGCTAGGAAGACAGATGTGTGTTTCCCCAGTCACCCATAGAGTTAGTAATCACAAACAGGGAACACATTTAACCCCTTGATCGCCCCTGATGTTAACCACTTCCCTGCCAGTGCCATTAGTACAATGTCAGTGCATATTTTTAGCACTGATCACTGTATTAATGTCACTGGTTCCCCAAATAAAGTTTTAAAAATTTCACATGTCCGATTGGTCCGCTGCAAGTCACCACCCCTGCTCAAAATCACTGCGATTACTAGTAAAATAAAAAATACCATAAATCTATCCCCTATTTTGTAGACGCTATAACTTGTGCGCAAACCAATCAATATACACCAATTTTTTTTTTTTTTTTTAACCGAAAAGATGTAGAAGAATACATATTGACTTAAAGAGGAGGTCCAGACAAAAAGTGAACGTCCGCTTTTCGGAACTCTCCCCTCCTCCGGTGTCACATTTGGCACCTTTCATGGGGAGGGGGGGTGCGGATACCTGTATAATACAGGTATTTGCACCCAGTTCCGGGAATAGACTCTTGCGGGAGTCACGCCCTGTCCCCCACTGTCTTCTGGGAAACACACTGGTCCCAAGAGACAGCGGGGATCAGTGAGGACACGCAGCGCCGCTTACGGGAAGTGCAGTAGGGAACGAGAGAGAGATTATAGCAGAAAGTAAAAAATATTGTTTCTTTTCAAAATTATCGCTCTTTTGTTTATAGTGCAAAACTAAAAACAGAGGTGCCGCCCTCCTGTGTGCCTGGATAGGAGGAGCGGCGGGGACAGCTGCACATGGAGAATTGATCTTTCCATATTTTTTCTGCAGCCTGTAGAAGAAGCGGTCATTCAGCAGCTGCAGGAGGAATATGCAAAGATCAGTTTCTACATGTGCAACTATCCCCGCCGCTCCTCCTATCCAGGCACACAGGAGGGCGGCAGGGCCGGGGACTCACTTTCTTTGTGGGGGTCAGGCTGCAGCAGGCGCTGGGATGTGATCATCCACCGGAGCTCCTCCTATCCAACTATTTACTGCCAATGTGCTCCCTAGTTCCTCCCAGTTCTCCCTGCATACCCCCTCTGCTCCCTGGCTCCTCCCCAGTGCACTCTGCCCCCCCGTGCTCCCCCACTGTGCTGCCATGCCCCCCCCCCCCACTGTGCTGCCCAGTCCCCCTGTGCTCCCCCCCCACAGTGCTCTCTATGCTCCCCCATGCTACCCCCACTGTGCTGTCCAGTCCCCCCTCACTGCTCCTTAGCTCCCCCGCAGTGCTCTCTGGTCCCCTCTGTGCTCCCTGGCTCTCCCCCCTCACTGTACTGTCTAGTCATCCCCCCCCCCCCCAGTGCTCTGTGCTCCCTGGCTCCCCCACACTGATATCCCCACCACAGTGCTCTCTGGTCCTCCCTGTCTCCCCCCATACTCCCTCCCAGTGCTCTCCAACCCCCTGCTCCCTGGCTCCCCAACATTGCTCTCCAGCCCCCCAGAGCTCTCTGCTCCCTAACCCCTCTCAGTTCTACCTGCACCCCCAGTGCTCTCTGCTGTCCAATTCTCCCCAGGTGCTTTCTACCCCCCCCCCCCTCGGCACTCCCTGTCTCCCCCTGTGCTTTCAACTTGCCCTGTGCTCTCCAGCTTCCCCCCACAGTTCTCTCCAGCTCCCCATTTGTGCTTTCCAGACCCAACTTTTCTCCCTGGCTCCCCCCATGCTCTCCACCCCACGATGCTATCCAGGTCCCCCTAGTGCTTTACAACAACCCCACCACCCCCCCTGTGCTCCCTGGCTCCCCCCATGCTCTCCACCACATTGTGCTATCCACCTCCCCGTTCTCTCTGCACCCGCCAGGCTTTCCACTCCCGCCAGTGCACCCCCCCAGTGCTCTCCACTCCCCCAGTGCTCTTGCCCTCCAAACTCTCACCCCCCCTGCTGCTCTCAGCCTCACTCCTGTGCTCTCCGCCACTCCTGTGCTCTCCGCCACCTGTTCTCTTTTCTGGCCCCCTCACCCCCTGCAGCTCAGCCACCCTCTTTTCCCTCCGGCTGCTAGGGGGTCTCAGGCTAGGGAGCAGGGAAGGCACCACTATCATTGGCTGTTCAGTCCATTTTTTGTCCCAGTCCGGGCCTGGCGGGCAAATTGAGCAGCGAGGCTTGCAAGGATCCATAGTTCTGGAGTGAGAAGAGCTCTAAAGACCTCCCAGGACAGGCTGACTGGGGCCGGAAAAAGTTGACGAGTGGAAGGTAAAGATGACCGGGGGACCACACCATCTCACAGCAAACAGGTCCTCTAGAACAGGGATATGCAATTAGCGGACTCCAGCTGTTGCAAAACTACAAGTCCCATCATGCTATTGCCTCTGAGTGTTATGCTTGTGGCTGTCAGAGTCTTGCTATGCCTCATGGGATTTGTAGTTCTGCAACATCTGGAGGTCCGCTAATTGCATATCCCCGCTCTAGAAGGAGCAGGACGCTGTCCCCACCCAGAATGAGAATGGACCCTGCCTGCTACTGGCTGTCATGAAAGGTAACGTACCAAGCATCACACACATTTTCCACAGACAGGCACTGCATACTGGTACATGGTACACAAGAGGGGCTGCAGACATGGACAGGCTAGAGATCCCTCTCCCCCGCCCCCTCTCTTTCCTCCATCCCCCTCCTCTCTCTCCCCCTCGCTCTTCCTCCCTCTCATTCTCCTCTCTCTGCGCTGGGATCCCCCCCACTCTACTTCCTCTGTATGTGGATTGATTCAGTGACACCCCCCTTGCAATTCTCCCAGGGCACAGGGGAAAATCCTAGAGGGGTTGTTACCTTGCTGGGTCCCAGATGTTGTGTTGGCTGCATATGTCTGATGGGTGCCCTGGAAGTGGTGCTGATCGCCTGTGTGCTAGATCATACATCTTTCTGCAGCCATTTTTATTGCTTGAATTTTTGTATCCATTATGGGCGTGAGTGGAGCCTCATGTTTAAATTTTGCCTAAAGCCTCACAAAGCCTAGAGCCGCCTCTGGCCCCCATCTCCTCTCACAGCCCAGCTCCGTCCTGCCACTGCTCTCTCCTCTCACAATAAAACACTGACAGTTGGGAGCCGCAGTCAGTCATATCTTGTGAGGATCAATTAAGGGGACACACACAGGTTAGCCCACCGATTTCAATGATCTGCAAAGTATCTCATGAAGCTTTTTGTTGCATTCTTGCATGTTTTCTTATTACACATTTTGCCGCAATTGTTGCTTTGTGCAAAACGTGCAGCTTTTGTGGTTATTGGGAGTGAGTGGCGCTGCAAACGTTACGCGTTTTTCATAAATGCGCAATTTCTTGCACGTTTAACGTAATACAAAAGGTTTGAACGGAGCCTGAGCATCAGTGGCAGTGTGTCCATAGTGGGTGCAGGAGCGCCCGCCCCCTCTCGACACCGGTCACTCAACAATAGATATATTGATACATTGCATCAATATATCTATTGTTGCCGCTGACTCCCACTATTCAGGGCGGCCATCTGAATAACAGCAGGGGGGTGTTTTGGAAGTGCCCGATTAGAGCCAGAAGCGCTAATAGGCTTCACGATTAGAGCCTGTGGGCTCTAATCGGCTTCCAAATGGTTAAACAGAGGGTGCACGGCTGTGCGTTCCCTGTTTAAAACCATGCTGTGTTGGGGAATTGCTTCCCTAAAACTGACCCGCCTCTCAGCCAATCAAGTGCACCAGGTCTGGTTAGCAGTCACCTGATTGGCTGAAAGTGACATCAAGGACAGGAGAAGACATTGAGGAGCGTGGAGGAGGACGGCGCTGACCTGAGGAAGGTAATTGGCTGCATTTGGGGTGGGGGCAAACTGGCGGTGTTGAATGGGCACAGAGACTGCGTTTAATAGGCACAGTGACGGTAATTAATGCGTTTTTTTTTTCCCTTCGGTTTGTTTGCGCCCCCCCCAAAAAAATTGAGCACCAGCCGCCTCTGCAATGAAAAGCAAAACAAGTCTACACCATCCAGCTAAATGAAAGTCATGGAGCTCTGTACACTTACCGCAGAAAGCCGATATAGTCTTCTCCGTCTACTAAACCCGGGCCGGCTCACCCACTCCTGAGGCCTCACTCCAGGCACGGAAGCTCGGCCTTCCACCTTAAACTTATCCCCTCCAAATCCCGATCCCGGGCTTAACGTCTCCAAATCAGCTGTGCACAAGCGACGAAAAAGCACACAGTAACACTAATCCTCCCCATCTGAGATCCATCGCAAACCAACACAATTACTCCGGTTTCTGCACTTCTTCTTCCGGATGTGACGAGATCTTGTCACAAGAGTTAAGGCGGAAATGACTTAATTTCCTTACTAAAAAACTGTGGTCTTCGGGAAAATGGCCCGCCATCAATGAACACAACATTGTTGTAGCCTGTTGCTTGTCACAGAAAAAAAACGAAAAAACAAAACAAAAAAACCCTTTGAGGTAAAAAAACTGCTTTTGACAGTGGTCAGTTGTCATTTCTGATTCCTTTGTTTCATTTGACTTCAACAGCTTTAACCCTTTCCCTGCCAGAGCAGTTTTTGCATGCAAAATAAGTACAACATTTCAGTAAAATAATACGCTAAAATGGAAAATTGAATAATTTACCTTTCCATAATTTTCCTTTCCCTGATGCATATCCATGGCAGCATACACGTGGTTGGTTGTTCTGCCCCCCAACCAACCCCACAGGACCACTTTAAAGGGGTTGTAAAGGTAAAAAATGTTTTCCCTAAATAGCTCCATTTACCTTAGTGCAGTCCTCCTTCACTTACCTCATCCTTCCATTTTGCTTTTAAATGTCCTTATTTCTTTTGAGAAATGCTCACTTACTGTCTGTCTTAACTTCTGTAACTACACACCGTAATGCAAGGCTTTCTCCCTGGTGTGGAGAAAGCCTCTTAAAGCGGAGCTCCAACCTAAAGTGGAACTCACGCTGATCGGAACCCGCCCCCCCTCCGGTGTCACATTTGACACCTTTCAGGGGGGAGGGGGGTGCAGATACCTGTCTAAAGACAGGTATTTGCACCCACTTCCGGCCACACGTCACGGACAAAAGACGGGTTTTTCCTGACTTCCCGTCTGTCCCCCGTTGTGTGCTGGGAACACTCGGCTCCAAGCACACAGCGTGTGAGCCAATCGGCGGGCACAGCGTGACTCGCGCATGCGCCGTAGGGAACCGGGTAGTGAAGCTGGAGCGCTTCACTTCCTGGAGCAGCAGAGAGACGAGCGATCGCTCGTCTCTCTGCTGCGGACGGCGCTGGACTCCCAGGACAGGTAAGTGTTCTAATATTAAAAGTCAGCAGCCTGCAGTATTTGTAGCTGCTGGCTTTTAATATTTTTTTTTACTGGCACGTCCGCTTTAAGGGGGGGGGGGGCGAGCAGGAGTGTCAGGACACGCTCTACTTTGCAGATAGAGAAAGGAGCTGTGTGTTAATGGGCGTCCTGACCCTCCTGCTCGCCCCTGCCCCCCTTAAGAGGCTTTCTCCACACCAGGGAGAAAGCCTCGCATTACGGTGTGTAGTTACAGACAGAAGAACAGATAGTGAGGATTTCTCAGAAGAAATAAGGACATTTAAAAGCAAAAATCGAAGGATGGGGTAACTGAAGGAGGACTGCACTAAGGTAAAGGAAGTTATTTAGGGATTTTTTTTTTTTTTACCTTTACAACCCCTTTAACTCTATAAAAGAAAGAAAGAGTCAAACCCCCCCCCCGCCCCATATGATCTTGTGACAAGTCTCAAACATTAAAGGAGAAGTCCAGCCTAGGCTTATTTGGCTGTGCTTCGCCTCTGGGTCACAGGAGTGCAATTAGTTTTGCAGTCCTGCATAACTGGCAACATTGTAAAAAAAAAAATCCAGGAACTTTTTTGTCTGTGGGCGGAGTCTTAATATAATTAGGGGGGTGGGGCATTCGTCTGTAGGTGTGACGTAATGTGGGGACAAAAATGCAGAGCGCGAGGCGAAAAACGGGCGTTATTATTTTACGCTAAATATTGGACGTGGCTTAAATGGGCGTGACTCAAATGGGGTGTGGTTATAGCCTGAGATGAACAAAGGATGGAGGGGAGAAAACAAAGGGAGAAAGAGAGCAAAAGAAAGAAAGAATGAGGGATGGAGGGACAGCAGGCCCAGATCCTACACCACAATAGAAATATGTGTATTCCAGAAAGTTTAACAATCAGCAGATAAATATACTCCAAACACTTGGTGTTAGCACTTCAATCATCCCGACACCATGGTTGTTATGGTGTCAGGATGATTGAAGCCCATTATTTTTATTATTACTTTGTAATATAAAATGAAATCATTCAACTCATGTCCCCAGTAGAGTACCTCTTTACATCAGGAAAAAATAGGATTTTTGTACTCACCGTAAAATCCATTTCTCTGAGTTCATGGACGGACACAGCAGCATTGACCTTAGGGTTGTATACCTTCCTTCTAGGAGAGACTAGGCAGAACAAACAGCACTTTAAGTGTTAAAAACACTTCTCACAGTACAGCACCTCCCCCGGGTACATCCACTCTCTGGAAACATCCAGCCCCAGTTCGTAGACAAGCAGTAGTACAAACAAAGGAGGGGTGGGTGCTGTGTCCGTCCATGAACTCAGAGAAATGGATTTTATGGTGAGTACAAAAATCCTATTTTCTCTTCCGTTCATGGACGGACACAGCAGCATTTGACCTTAGGGACATCCCCAAGCAGTGTCAATTTTTTTTTGAACGGTGGGAAAAAAAAACACAGCAAACCAAGCTTCACCCCAAACAAACCAGAGTTCCTCAAACGGAGGAACTTCAACCTTAAACTGCCGCCTGTAAAACATTGCGGCCAAAGGAGGCAATCCGAAGATGCACTCACATCCACCTTGTAAAATGGAGGTGTGGATTGACGACCAGGTCGCCGCCTTACATACCTGTAAGACGGACGCTTGATGGCGGGAAAGCCCAAGAGGCACCAATCGCCCTGGTCGAATGCGCCGAAACCTGAAAGGGAGGCGCCCGTTCCCTTTAGGGCATAGGGCTGGAGCACGACCTGTCTGATCCACCTAGAAATGGTGGCCGACGAGACCGGCAGACCTTTCTTAGGTCGGAGGCGTAGCAGACAAGTACACGCCGTAGGGCCCGAACCACGTCCAAGGAATGCCAAAGTGGCCTCCTTCGGGTTTTTTGGCCGAGGACATAAGGATGGCAAAACGATGTCCTCGTAATGTGAAAAGCCGAAACAACCTTTGGAAGGATGATAGCTGCGGCCGGCAGCACCACTTTATCCTCATGATGACCAAGTAAGCAGCCTTGCAAGACAAGGCCGCCAGTTCAGATACCCGTCTGACCGAAGTAATTGCCACCAGAAAAAACACCTTCTGGGATAGAGTCAACAAAGGAATCTTCCAAATGTCCCCAAACGAAGCTTCTTGGAGCACAGAAATAAATAAATTCAAGTCCCATGGAGGCAGTGGAGGACGCACAGGAGGGGCCACATGCCGGACCCCCTGCACAAACATACGCACCAAGGAGTGCAGCTAGAGTAGACAGCTAGAGCCGAGATCTGACTCTTAACCGTACTTAAGGCGAGAGCCTGATCCACTCCACGCTGTAAAAAATAGCAGAATCCGGGACATCACATATGTACGGGGGTGCCACTTCATCTCTTCACACATAGAGATGTAGGCCTTTCACGTACGATAGTTACATCTTTCGTGATGTGGACTTCCGTGCTCCGTAGCATGGTAGAGATCACCGAGCCCGACAGACCTCGGTCCTTCAACACCTGGCTCTCAACAGCCACGCCATTAAAGCCAGCGACTGTAAAGCAGGGTGAAAGATAGAACCTTGTGACAGAAGGTCTCCTCTCAGGGTTAGACGCCAGGGAACATCTGCAACCAGACTCACTAGGTCCGCGTATCAGGGACAGCGCGGCCAATCCGGAGCGATCAGGATTGTTGGTGTAGCGCTACCCCCTCAGGAGCCGCTGATTGTTTTGGGATCGGCGATTAAGATACCTCTATGTGATGTCTAGGGGTGAAGGTAGTGAGTAGAGCAGTAATTGAATGTCCAGTCGGTAGATGAAGTTTTCTGAATGCTTTATTTCTTGCTCCAACACGACCAACATCAACTTGAGGTAAGGTTGATGAAATAAAGTAACTTTGCAGTATCAGGCCTTGAATAAGGAAAGCAGTCCTGCTTCTCTACAACTGTAACGGTACGTCGCCACTCTAGCCAGAGTGGGTGAAGTGCCCCCCGGACAGACCTCTGCCACAGGCCTGGCAGCCGGAGCGTCACTTTAAGTTGCTGGGAGGAACAAGTCTCTGCCACGACTTGGCTCTGATTAAATTAGGATGCCAGATGAAGCCTCTGCAACAGGCTCAATGCTGACAATGTGAACAGCAGAGCAAATCCTCCCAATAGATCACGTCAGGGTCATCGGTTGACAGTGCAAGTGTACCTGTCAATGTCCGGTCACCAGATCCCCGATGGTTTGTTCAAGCCCATTTTGGATAACCTGCCTCCAGGTTTTCCTCAAGCCGATCCCCCACCGAACGGCATACAGCCTGGATCTCCTCAGGAGAATTGGGGACCAGTAAGTCACTGGGGCCCCTTTGTGGCATCAGTTTGCTCCAGGCCAGAAGGGCCCAGAGTCTGGAACTCCGCGTAGCGCGCGACCCCAGGCCAGATAGGCCATAGTGGTGGGGCCGCGATGTGCGCACACCCTAAAGGTGGGTGCCGCACCTGGAACCCGCGAAGAACCAGAACAACGGCCTCCGCACATAAATACCCCCTCCCAGCATGCACAGCGAGGCTCAACTCCTCTCATTGGCTGCTGGGAGAAACGGCTCCGCCTGGATCCCTCTGGCGCCATCTGCCGTCCAGAGATGAGACTATATCTCTGGACGCACAGAACGACCCACAGGACAATCCAGAATTTGGCGACAGCCAAATTTTAACAAAATTAAGAATGAGAGCAACTTATCTCTCTCATTCTCCCACTAACTTTAGCGTAGTGCCCTTTCTGAAAGTAAAGGGGCACTACATTGGTATCCCCTCGGCTTCCACCCTGCGCAGCAGGCGAGGGAAGAAGCTGCAGGGAGGGAAAGCGTATATTAGGCGATAGTGACCCCAAGGCGCCACCAACGCGTCTGAACGCGTCCACCCACGGGTCCCTCGACCTGGTCTCGAATCATTACACCTTCCGATTGAGACGGGACGCTAGAAGGTCCACGTCTGGAGTGCCCCATTTTTGGCACAGGCTCTGAAACACTTCCGGGTGTAGCGACCATTCTCCTTGGTCTAGCTTTTGGCGACTTAGCTAATCGGCTTGCCAGTTCAGCACCCCTGGAATGTACACCGCCGATAGAGCCGGAACGTAACTTTCGGCCCACCAGAGGATGTGCGCGACTTCCGTCGCTGCAGCCGAGCTTCGTGTGCCCCCCTGATGATTGACGTATGCCACGGCCGTAGCGTTGTCGGACTGGATCCTGACCGGTCGGCCTTGCAGATCCAGAGACCACTTAGAGAGACACAACTTGATCGCTCGGAGCTCCAGTACATTGATTGGAAGGCAGGACTCCTCCCAAGTCCAGCGCCCCTGGCTGACTGGACACCCCAGGACACCCTCCCAGCCGGAGAGGCTGGCATCCGTCGTGATCACTATCAAATGGCACAGCAGAACAATTTTCCCGTCCGAAGTACCAGAGTTGTCAGCCACCACACGAGGGAGGACTTGACCTGATAATCCAGAGGACGAAGGAAGTTTGTTCCAACATGACAGAATCTCTTTCTGCAACACTCCGAGTGTGAATTGGGCATACGGGACTGCTCGAAAGAGGCCACCATCAGACCCAGAACCCTCATGCAAAAGCGAAGCGACGCCCATTTTCTGGGTCGCCAACCGCTGCACCGCAGATTGCAGAGTCTGCAGTTTTTCCGTTGGGAGAAAAACTCTCGCCTCTGAGGAATCCAGGACCAACCCCAGATATTCCAGCTGCTGAGACGGCACCAGTACTGACTTCTGGATATTCGACAACCAACCGAATTCTCGGAGGGTCCTGACAGGTGATAGAACGTCCTCTTCTAAACTGAGCTTGAGGAAGCTCTCAGGTATCCCACGATAGCGATCCCGCGCTGCCGTAGCAGGGCCAGAATCGGGGCGAGCACCTTGGTGAAAACCCTTGGTGCTGAAGCCAGGCCGAACGGGAGGGCCACAAATTGAAAGTGGTCCCCCCCGACCGCAAAGCACAGAAACCTCTGGTGTTTTGCGCATATTGGGATATTCAGTACGCGTCCTTGATATCCAAGGATGCTAGGAAATCCCCCTGATGGAGCGCTGCTATTACTGAGCGAATCGACTCCATCCCTGCAATCTTTGCACCTTGACAAAGCAATTGGGGGCCTTGAGGTCCAGGATTGGACGGCCCCCATCCTTCTTGGGGACTACAAACAGATTGGAGGTGAAAACCCCTGAAACCGTTCCGTTGAGGGAACTGGCACATCACTCCCCTGACCAGCAGGTCCTGGACAGCCCCTGACGGATCCTTCAGGCGACCCGGAGGAAGCCGGAGGTGGAGGGAAAAAAATCTGTTTGGTGGACAAGAGAGAAATTTCTATCTTGTACCCTGAGGAAACTACTTCGCAAACCAACGATCGGAAAGAAGAGACCTCCACCGGGCCGCGATTCGCGAAGCCGCCCCCCCCCCCACCCGAGATGCAGGCTGGGGCAGACCTTCATGTGGAGGCAGGCTTGTCCGCAGGCTTGTTGGGCTTGCGGGAACACCTCATCCTCATTGTTTGTTTTGCTCTGATGTTGCTGTAATTCCTCTCTGTTCTGGACACTTCCTGGTTGTCTGTTTCCTGATCACCACAGAACTGGGAGATTTCTCACTGTGGTGACTCATCAAGGAGGTGCGTTACTGTGTGTCTAAAACTCCTCAGCACCAATCCAGTTTTGTTTTGCCAAAACCTTCACTGCCCTCTATTGGCTCTCTACATCAGAGAACCAGGAAACAACAGCAACAATGAAACTAAACTGTAGGCAGGGCCGTCTTACCATAGGGCAAATGGGGGCAGCTGCCAGGGCCCTGTCACTGTTGGGGGCCCAAAGCAGAGCCGCCGTTAAGCCCCTGTGCTGCCCACAAATCAGCGCTGAAAATCATCACGCGGCACGCAGAGTACTGCTTCCCTTCCCATGTTATAAAATGTACAGCACCCCTGGCTTCCCTTTAGACGTGCACTTCTCCCTTCCTGACACTGGGTGCTGCTTGTATATAAAAGTGAATTAGAATGTGATTTTAGAGCATTCCAGTTTGATCTACACAAGGCTGACTTCTTCTTCATGTCCTGCACCTCAAGGTATGTCACTAATCTATATTACAAGCAGAAGTTTTCTGTAGAGTGTGCCCAAAGGCTTTATAATATTTGATGATTCACTGCAGGTCTGGTCTGTGATTTAAAGAGTTCCTCTATTTTACACATGGCATGGCATGGGGGTCACAGCACCGTCTGTCCATTCTGCTTTAGCACCATGGGACCCCATGCCATGCCATGTGTAAAATAGAGGAACTCTTTAAATCACAGACCAGACCTGCAGTCCAGGCTGAGTAAGGCTTTAGAGCACATGGCATTACTGTCTGTATTTAACTGCTTGATGGCTTATTTTGGGCCTGGCTGGTTCACATGTATGTGTTTTGGCGGCTCACATTTGCGCAGGCACAGCAGCCCATTCATTTGAATGGGCCGCCATGCCTGCGTTTCCTGCAAAGAAAAGCGCATGCCTCATGTAATAGGCTGTGCACACGGCACACATATGCCCATCAAACAATGAAATACAGCACTGTCTGTCCATTCTGCTGTGTGCTGTGACTTATCTGCAGTTCCCGCACTGTCAAACTTGCTGCATTTTTAGACATTGAGGTCAGCATTTTAAAAACACAGTGCGTTTGTGTGTGCAAGAACTGCAGGTAAGTAGCATGGTGCAAAAGCAGAATGGATTTCAAGGCAACTGTATTTTTAAAATGCTGAATGCACCTTTTTTCTGCAGGAAACAAAGGCATGGCAGCCCATTCAAATCAATGGACTGCTGTGCCTGCACAAATGAGGGCCGCCAAAACACATACATGTGAACCAGCCAGGCCCAAAATAAGCTGGAGGGGGGCCCAAAAAAAATGTTTGCCCAGGTCCCAAACCATATTAAAGACGGCCCTGACTGTAGGTACTTTATATGATCGGTTTTTATCTATTTTTAATCATTTTTAAAAGGAATCAGTTAACTATTATGTCTCTATACCCTGTAAACAGTCATTTCAGCAAAAAAATGTTTTTCCTTTAGTGACCCTTTAAAGGGTAAGTCCACCAGGGACTTCTTAGAGGACTGGTCCACAGACCAACACTTTAGCCACACAAGGCGGCGCAGTACCACCGCGTAGGCGGAGGCCCTGGAGAGCAAGGGGAGCGTATCCAGGGCCGACTCACAGACAAATTTTAGGCCTTGCACCAACTGGTCGGCCAGGTCCACAGAGAGCTCAAAAGCATTCTGCGCCTCCAGCTCCTGCACCAGGGATTTAGCCCGTTCGGTGAGTGTCTGTGACACCAGAGCCCCGGCCAAAACCGGTCTCACCGCCGACCCCACCACTGTGAATATGGAGCGGGCCACAGCCTCAGCTCTCGTATCTGCGGGGTCCTTAAATGCGGGAGCCCCTTCCACAGGTAACGTGGTGGCCTTGTTCAGTCTGGACACCGGAGGGTCCACTGACGGAGGAGATATCCTTTTGAAGAGGATTTCCTAAAAAAGTGGGTAACGGACCGCAAAGTATTTTGGGACTGCAAAAACTTTCTGCGGCCGTTCCCATTCCTTGTATAACAGTTTGTCCAGATATGGAACACAAGGAAACACTTTCGCAATGCGGGGTGGCTTGCGGAACCCAAAAGGGACCGGCACTTCTGATGCCTCCGCCAAATCCTCAAGTTTGAGTGTCCCGCACTGCAGTGACAAGAACTCCAAAAATTCCTTATCATGCTTAGACCCTGAAGCAGAGTCATCCTCACTGTCCGTGTGGGCCAAGTCTGCATCATCTGACATGACAGAACCTGGGCCAGATGCAATAGCAGGGCCTGATTCCGTGTCAGAGACATCCCCTTCAATCCTCATTCAATTGCCGCTTCAATCCTGGCAACAAACGCCTCCAGGACTGCCGCCATAGCATCCATCGAGGCCACAGGAGCAGGGGCACTAAGGGTTAACTCTGGCATGGTCGGGGTAGAAGACTCTGGTTCAGACTCCACCTGTATATGCCACCTTTGTACTGCAGAAAAAAATGGGACCCAGCGGTCACCCTCCCAGCTGTCACAGAGAGCAGAGGCACCCCCCAGGGGACTCACCACCCGAAAACAGGCTGTACTGGTGTGCAGAGCTGAGAGCGCTGTCCGTGCTGTGCCGTCCCTCAGGAAGAATGCTGCGGCTTCGCACTGCTATTCCAGACACTAGAGGCCAAGATGTTTCCAAGATGGCCGCCGTCATGCAGAAAAAACAGCATGCGGGCTACAGGAAAATGGCCGCCGACATAAAGAGCCGCATCACCGCTAAAATGGCGGCCGTACACATGTTTAAACACACAGCAGACACTGTCCAGCATAAAACAGCACTGTGACGGTATTGGTATGATATCCCCGTCAAAGATTCCCTTCTTCCATAAGAACATCACCCAATATTCCACTAGGAGGGATATTCCTGAGATCGCCCATTAAGCCACACATGAGTCCAGGCTTACTGCTAGAACAAGACAGAGTTTAATGTTATAACACAGAGCTTATATGTAATTTCCAAAACTGTTACAATGACAAATCTCCGCCCCCTCACACTGGGGCTTCCATACAGATGATTAGGCAGACACGACGGAGCCGATGCTGAAAACACATTTTCTTTAGACAATGACATCAATGACGCTGATTACTAGTTGTACTGAATACATTAACTAGACAGCTCGACCCCGCATATAGAGAGATAATTACCACAATGGAGCAATCAGAATAATTAACACAAGCCACTTAAACACAGATCTCCTTCACACAACACAATAGATCAATTAACCTTTAGAAATAGTGAGGGGACATTAGCACTTCAATAACCTGTTAGCCGAGGACGTAATCACACATGGCAAGCAGGGAGAATTAAACTGAGACATATAGGCAAATGCATCACAAGCACATAGCACAATAAAAATATAACAGCACCCCACAGCAGCATAACCCCTCCGGCAGTAACAGAGCCCCCCCCCCTCAGGTGGACCCCCCCACCTCACAGCCGCCACCCAGAATGGGGAAGGAGGTAGAGAGGAAAGCAGGGCGTACCCTCAGTCGACCTCCCCAGGAATGCACCAGCCGAAAAACACCCGGCCGAGGCAAGGGAAGACTACTTACCCATCCTGCGACCACCGGCTGGAGGCATTCCAGACAGACCCAACGTCCGCAGGTAGATACTGAAATGTTCGGGGCTATAGCTCGGTGGGATTAAGTGCACAAACCGTTTGGGGGGAACATAAAAAGGCTTTTATTCATAGATCAACCAAAAATAAGGCTTTTCTCAGCACACAAGGAAAAACTATAACAGAAAAGTCCGCTTAGCTTCAGCATCAAATAAAAGTCTGCTTATCTTCAGCACCAAAAATAAGTCAAAACAAAACACATACAGTTCGTTGGTAGACGGGTCTTCACCCCCTGTATTCCAAAAAGTTCTCACTGTATTCTGAACAGCAGCTATCAGACTCCCAGCTTGTCTTCACAGGTGCAATCTCCACACTGCTTCACACACCTCCAGCACCACTTCCTGTTTTATGGGTGGTTCTCTGGAAGTGTTAACTCCTTGTGTGCTGGCTCCCCGTGTTTAGGAGTGGATGCTCTTTCCCACCCAAATAGCACTTTAGAGCCTCCAGCATTCCAGGCCCCAAATTACTCTATCAAAACAGAGAGAACTGCGAGCCAGTCCTCTCTGGATTAACTCTTACCTGGAATCCTTCACCCACTTTGGGTGACCCCCTGAACACTCTTCCCACTATTTAAAGGGACCATAGCCCAATCAGTGGTGCTGTATAGCACCCGTCCAGGACCCAACCCTGGCGTCCTGTACATATCCCCCCCCCCTCTGCCTCAACGCGGAGGTGTTGGAGGCACCAGTAGACACCATACAATGGACACGGGAGAGGGCATCGGCATTCTAATGTTGTCTCCTGGGTCTGTGCTCTACCACGAAATTGAACTCCTGGAGAGAAAGGAACCACCTTGTTACCCTGGCATTGGCGTGCTTGTTTTGTCTCATCCACGTAAGGGGAGCAAGGTCTGACACCAAGTGAAACTTCCTACCCAGGAGGGAATATCGTAGGGAGTCCAAACCCACTTGATGGCCAGACACTCCCGCTCCACCACTGTGTAGTTTCTCTCAGCTGACGTCAGCTTCCTACTAAGAAAAACCACGGGGTGCTCCTCTCCATTGATTTCCTGAGACAGGACCGCCCCCAACACTTCAGTTGAAGCATCTGTCTGCACTACAAAATCTTTTGTAAAATCTGGAGCTACCAGCACCGGATCTTGGCACAAAGCTGTCTTAAGCTTTTGAAAAGCTATCTCGGCCTCAGCCTTCCACTTTATCATCACTGACTTTCTGCCTTTGGTCAAGTCAGTCAGCGGTGCAGCAATAGTGGCGAAGTTGGGAACAAACCTCCTATAATAGCCAACTATGCCCAAAAATGCTCTGACCTGCTTCTTGGTTTGGGGGACGGGGCCAGTCCTGTATGGCCTCCACCTTACTCATTTGGGGCTTCACCAGCCCTCTACCCACAATATACCCTAGATATTTTGCTTCCTCCATCCCAATGGCACACTTCTCTGGATTGATGGTGAATCCTGCTCTTCTCAAGGAGTCTACGACTGCCTGAACCCGGGGAAGGTGGGACTCCCAATCAGTGCTGAAGATGACTATGTCATCCAGATAGACGGAAGGGTACCGTTGGTGTGGACGCAGAGTTTGTCCATGGCCCTTTGGAATGTGGCCCGGGGCTGAGTGTAGACCAAACGGCATCCTTTTATATTGGAAGTGGCCTTCCGGGTAGAGAAGGCTGTTTTCTCCCTGGCTTCCTTAGTCAGGGGGATCTGCCAGTACCCTTTTGTGAGGTCCAGCGTGGTCATGTACCTGGCAGGACCTAACCTCTCAATTAGCTTATCTACCCGTGGCATGGGATATGCGTCGAACCTGGAGACTTCATTACGTTTTCTGAAGTCGTTGCAGAAGCGGAGGGTGCCGTTGGGCTTGGGTACCAACACGATTGGACTTGACCACTCGCTCTGCGACTCTTCAATGACTCCAAGCTCGAACATTCTTTTAACCTCTTCCGACACTGCCACCCTATGAGCTTCTGGGATACGGTAAGGCTTTAACCGGATTTTTACATTTGGCTCGGTCACAATGTCATGCTCGATGACATTGGTGCGACCGGGCAACCCTGAAAACATATCCCTATTTCTTTGTAAAAATTATTTTGTTTGCTGGGTTTGGGGCCCAGTCAGGGTAGCAGCAACCTGCACCAGGTCGATCCCTGCATGGTCCCCTGACTGTACCCCTACTACCGCGGACACTTGTTCTGTGTCTCTCCAGGGTTTCAACAAATTGACATGATAGATCTGGTATAGTTTTCTTTTCCCTGGCTGGTGTACCTTGTAGTCCACCTCACCGACTTTCTCTACCACCTCAAACGGGCCTTGCCACTTGGCCAAGAACTTGCTCTCTACCGTGGGTATTAGAACAGCCACCCGGTCTCCTACTTGGAACTGTCAAATTTTAGCCGACCTGTTATACACTCTTCTTTGGGCATCCTGAGCCTTCTGCATGTGCTCCCTCACCAGCGGCATCACCTTAGCCAATCTCTCTTGCATTTGAGAGATATGCTCTACCACCGTTTTATGTGGTGAGGACTCACTTTCCTACGTCTCTTTTACCAGATCGAGTAACCCCTGGGGCCTTCGTCCATACACTAATTCAAATGGTGAGAAACCCGTGGATGCTTGTGGAACCTCCCGGATAGCAAACAACAGAGCAGGGAGTAACATATCCCAATCCTTCCCATCTTTCTGGACCACTCTTTTCAACATGGACTTTAGGGTTTTATTAAACCTCTCAACCAGGCCATCAGTCTGCAGGTGATAGACGGACGTCCGCAACTGCTTAATTTGAAACAGTTTGCACAAGTCCGCCATCACCTTTGACATAAAAGGGGTACCCTGATCCGTCAGTATCTCTTTGGGGAACCCAGTTTGTGAGAACATTTGAAACAATTCCCTGGCAATGGCCTTAGAGGAGATTTTCCTCAAAGGGACGGCTTCTGGATACCTAGTTGCATAATCTAGGATGACCAATATGTATTGGTGCCCCCAGGCCGACTTTACCAGGGGTCCCACCAGATTCATAGCGATCCGCTCAAACGGGACCTCAATAATTGGCAAGGGTACCAGAGGGTTTCTATAGTGGGACACTGGGGCGGTTAACTGGCAAATGGGACAAGACGCACAATATCTTTTAACCTCGGCCTTCAGCCCTGGCCAGTAAAACCGGTCGGTTATCCTGGCCTCTGTTTTCTCCGCCCCCAGGTGTCCTCCCAGTGCATCGTTGTGGGCTAGATCAAGGAGCATCCGCCTATACGGTTGGGGAACCAGCAACTGCTCTATAGTTTCCACTCGGCTCTCAGCCACTCGATATACCAAGTCCCCCTTCAATGCAAAGTGAGGAAACCTCTGATCTGCGCCTGGCATTTGTGAGACCCCATCAATAACAAAAACCTGCTCTCGAGCATTGACCAAGGTAGGGTCCTGTAATTGGGCGGTGCCAAATGCACCCCTGGATACATCCAGACCTGGATGTACTGGCCTTGAGGATATTTCCCCTTCCCCCTCCTCAACCTGGGAGAGCTCCTCATCATCCTCCCCCCAGCATAACTTGCAATGGGAAGACTCCCCCCCCCCCCCTCAGAGATCAACTCGGTTTCTAGACCTGGGACAGGGGCATTATCCTCCACATTAGCATTCTCTGCAATTTCATTATTGGTGACAGGTATCTCCATATCAGAGGGGTGTGTTGGAGAGGTTTCAGGTTCGGACCCCTCAGACCCTTTCCCTTCCAGGTCCAGTGTCCCCAGTTCTCCTGGGAGCCCCATCTGTACCTGGTTCATAGTTTCAGAAATAGTGGACAGTCCCGCCCCACTATGATGTCATGAATTAAACTTTTTACCACCCCAACCTCCTGTGTAACTGAGGCATGGCCATAGGAAACAGTCACTGGGACTAAGGGGTACTCCTTGGTGTCCCCATGGATACATACTACCCGTAGCGTCTTGGTTACTGGCCCAAGCCTCCCAAGTACCCTGGCATGTACTAGTGTTACCATGCTACCGGAAGTCCAGTAGAGCCCTGGCAGGAAGGTGGTTCACCCACACTTCACACTCAAACCGTCCTACAGCCAGATCAAGATGAGTGGCACACACACTTTGCACATAGAAGGAGCTTCTCCGACCAGTCCCGAAGTCCATAGGCTCCTCCTGCAGTGGGCATTGTGCCCGGGTATTGTTGTGGAAAATTCTATAAATGTATGTTGTCAGATGTCCCCCCAGTGTCGGTTTTGCTGTAGTGCGCTCAGGTGAGCGGATTCACGCATACAGACGTTGGTGGAAGGCCTTTTGGCGCAGACACCTTTTCATGGACACAGCAGATTTGCACGCTCCTTTTAGGGATGCCCATTTATGCCTCAGCAAGGGACTGGCCACTTCTTGTCAACTGCATTAAATGAATCCGAGTGGACAGATCTGCGTACATGGAAACTGTAGGATAACTATATGAAAATGATGGTTATCTGATCCATGATTTAAGTATGGTTTGCAACAATGGCACTCTGCACACGGCTCTGTGTGCAGTGGCCATGCTATCTGATTCCTTTGTGTCTCACAGAGCATGGTCACTGCCCCCCCAGTCGTTTGTATACATCACTACTAAGCATTGTTTGAATCACATGTCTGTGATTGGTTCTTTTGAATGTATACAACATGTCTGATTGGCTGTTACTGATGATTGACCCCATATATTAAAGAGACGAGCTTCTGGAAGTCAGTGATGGCTGGAGCGAGGATGATTTGAGAACAAGCTGATGGGTGATGGTGTCTTTTTGTATGGATGGTGAGTGAATCTATTTAGCTTAAATATGGATTATTTCATTAAGACTGAGTATGTGCTTTTAGCACTGGGCAAAATGGCGGTGTGCTCTGCATTTTGCTACGACATGTGGCGGGCCAGGCGGTACTATTCGTGGTTTTCCCTGGGCATCAGAGGGTGATTTTGGGGTACGTTCTGATGCATCGGGAAAACCATGCTTTGGAAAGAACAAATATGACGTCTTTTTGAAATAATGAGTTGTGTGTGTGTGTGTGTGCGATTGTGTGATTGTGTGTGCGTGTGTGTGTGTGTGTGCGATTGTGTGTGTGTGTGCGATTGTGTGTGTGCGCGCGATTGTGTGTGTGTGTGTGTGTGTGTGTGTGTATGCCTGAATGCTGTATGATTGAACAGTTTTGTAAGTAAGCAATTGATTCGATCGTTCGACCTGCTTAGAAAAGTTATCTTTTGTCATGGCTTTTAAAGATGGCTTCTCTGGCCATGAGGCTCGGGGGAAGGGTGATTTGTTTGGGCCACCATGAGGCTCGGAGGAGGGGCGGACAGTGTTGTTGGATCCCTGTATGCGTCTTGAATTTTGTAATATGTTCAATGATCTATGTGAGGAATAGAAATGGAAACTATATTGTGGATGATTTGTCTGTATAGAGGTGGCATTATTCAGCCTGCGATGTGTGCAGGGAGACATTTTGTATTTTCTGAATGTAATGTCTGCATAAGTGCGGCTGAACTGTGATTGAATTGTTTGGCTGATGTAGGAAACATGTGCCCATGATTTACAATGAAGCTGTTTGTTTGAATCAGCATTTTCTTTTGGCTGCTAGCATGAAAAGAGTTTTTTTAAGGTTTTAAATGTGACCTCACTGAGTATATATTTTTTTGAATGGCTTGTTACATGAGCTTTGTGAAAAGTGTTTTTGTTTTAATGTTGCGCATGTAACTGCATTTTTTTGAATGTGCTGTGTTGGTAAAAGGTCCGATTTGAAGCAGCCTCAAATGCGGCTCGGGGAGGGGTGACTAGTGTTGAATCCCTGTGCTGTGCTCATGTGAGGGGTTCCCACCATCCCTGTGTCATTGTGGGGAGTTCCCACCATCCCTGTGCTCATTGTGAGGGGTTCCCACCATCCCTGTGCTGGTGAGGTTCCCACCATCCTGTGCTCATAGTGAGGGGTTCCCACCATTCCTGTGCTGCGCTCGTTAAGAGGGTTCACAACCATGAAAAGGTCTGATTTGAAGGAGCCTAAAGTGTGCCTTGGTTGGTTGTTTTAGAAAATGTTTTTGGTGTTCGTTTTTGATGTTCCATGTTTGTTTTTGTGGAAAAGATTCTAGGCAGGTTTTGAAAAACTGCATATGGGGCCCATTTTGACGGGAACAATTTGTTTGGTCCTGTGGGTCGTCCTATAGGAGAAGGTGCAGCCACCTTTCTTTTGGGTGTCATACCATGTGACTGCAGTGGAATTTCGCAGCCTTTGGGGCAGATTTCGATGTTTAGTGCGAATTGAGCGCGGTCTTTTCTGTGTTTTCCTTTATTGTGTGTAGTATATGGTCTGTCCTTTGGTAGACAGGTGATTTGGAGGCGCAGTAAATTGTTTTTTGCAGCGGAATGGCGCCGTTGTTGCTGTGGCTTGTTGTCGGCCATTTTGAGATGAGTTTAAGCGCTATCTTTTGAATAGTGCTTGCATGCTAGGGCTAATTTATACAAGATCTGACTAACCTACCGGCTGACTTTGCAGTGTAAGAGTGGAGGCTTTTGTGAATTTCGTTTTTGGGTGAAAAGACTCTGCTTTGCATGCACTGAATTTTGATGGATTGTGGAACTGGATTGAATGCATTTTTGTGCACAGCGATGTGCGTTTTTTGGTTTGAATATTTAGGCGTTTCCCGGTGGGCAATTAATTGTTTTTGAACATCGTAGGGTCAGGGGGATCAACTCCTATTCTGCAGATGGGAGGAGATTGTTACCTTCCTGAACCAAAAGAATTTTGTTTTAAAAGAGATTCAGTTCTGGCTTTGCTTACTACTGGATAATACTTCCAGGGGATATTTATGTAGTCCATGGATTTTTTGATGTGTTGAGAGAGGCAATGAAAGATAGACTTCCCCCTCCCCTCCCTTTTCCTGTCATTAAATAAAAAACCAGGATTTGGGGTTTACGAGCTGAGCATAAAACAGGAAGTCCTTTTTCAGCATTATATATAAGCAGGAAGTCAGTGGGAGGAGTTTTGAAGTCTTCTGAAAGATGAGCAATGGTATTTGTGTCCTGAAAGGACAACGGAAAATATTTTGGCGTTTAAAAGAGTGTTTTAAAATTTTAATTTCAATTGTTTTTGTGAAGTGTTATACTGTAAATACAGTTTTGGGTATTTTAGAGCAAACAGGAGGGCTTCACCATTACTGGTGTAACATCTAGATGCAGAGAAGCCACATTATTTCTGCAGGTGGTAACTGGGCGTAAGTGTTCCGTGTGGTTTAGTCTGGCGACGCAGTGTATGGGATGCATACACTGTGAGGGGTAGAGGCCTAATTTGGGGGTTGATCAGTGGTTGTTGACGAATCATTTGGCATAGTTACTCTAGTTCTGTGCCAGGAGTGTTGGGACAACAAGCCATAGAGATGCCTCGTTAGGGTTTTCTAGTTGAGGGACTGGACCAGATAGTGGTTGTAGTCCGTCAATCCACCGTAAAAAGGCACCGGACGTTGATCCCCGAAATGGGTGCAACGGTTTTCTCTTGACGCGAGAGGTAAGACGATAAGTCGATTTGAATCGCATGGGAAGGAAGGCTTCCCACAGTCAACGTTACACGATGCACAAAGCCTAGTTTTGGGGGCAAAGGCCTTTAGACCCCTTTAAAAATTGCCAAGGATACTATTTGGGTATCCCTCTGGAGTGGATGTGGTTTCGCTGCGGTTTCAGAAATCTGTAAGGATGAGTGTGAATGGAGGTGTGGTACACGCTTTGGTGACCCTCAAAGAAGAATGTTGTATAGCTGTCTATGCAAGGCTCTCACGCTATTCTCATATTTTCCCCATTGTATTTTCTTCTATTGCTGAAAGTGAAGGCAGATTTCCGGCTGGTTTTTGTTTTTTTTTTCATTTTTGTTTTGGATACTATGAATATCTCCCCCACATTTGTATATGAATGTTTGTGTGTAGTAACGTGAATGTGTTCGAATTTACTGCGGCGATCCTCCGATGCGTCGCGGCTGTATTTTTGTAGGAACGGGAAAAGTAAGGGTTACAGAGAGTTTTGTTTGAATCGGTTTTTGAAAGAATGTCATTGAAAATGTACGAATGTAATTTTTGTTTGCCATTCTGCAGGATATGATGGATGGAGTAATGATTTCTGCTTATAAGTATTTTTCAGGTCCAAGGAGTTTACACATGGATAAAACGAGTCTAAGGAGTTAAAGTATCATAACTACTTCATTGTTTTTTCTTCCTCCAGTCTGTAATGAGGAAGAAAAAGGGGGGATAAATAAATGTAAAAGTGACAGTTTTTCGAACTAATAACACTAATCTTTCTAATTCTAAATCAAGTTTGTGCCAACACTGTCTTTCTTTGATAGAATTTGAATCGGCAAGCAGCAGTCTGGTGAAGTAGGTTTCATCTTAGATGCTAAGAACCTCTCAATAGCTCCAGGTATTACAGGAGATGGTAAGCGATTATAGGCGACGGGGAGGCACGCACAGATTGTGCAGTGAACACAGTCCCGAGGTCGGGGGTTATTGTCATAAGGTTTGTTTGGAGTTCAACCGAAACCAGGGTCGTACTCCCCTCACCAGCTGTCACGTCTATTCTCAGGTGATGGGGTGAGTGCGATCACTGTAACATGAACTTCAAAAGGGTTCAGGAGTCTCTCCTGGACCCTGACACAGTAATTGGTTTTCATTTTTCCCAACCAGGTGACTGGGTCGTTTGTAAAGAAGCTTGATGGATGAGACCACGCCAGCCACTGCAAGAGGCGGCTCAACCACATCAAAGAAATTAGTAGTATCTTCGTTTATTTTGTATTTGTTTGTTTAGTAAATTTTAGCAGAGGTAACGATGAAAAGCACCCCAAGTTATTATTTTAAAGTGTTCTATGACTCATAAGAAAGTGAATGGAACCGATTGCGCGGTCTGCTCTGAGTCTCCACCGAGCTTTAGTGCCCAGCGATAACAGCGATACATGCTATTTATGATGTTATGATTGGTATGAGGATTATTGACAAACTAGTGAAGACTCAGAGCAGACACTTGTCAATGAAATTTAATGAGATGTCTTTAGAGAAATTGGTTTTCATTTTTATGGCTCTGCCTCTTGGGTATCTACAGCTTATAAGGTAATTCAAGAGGTTCATGCGTGGTGGTGAAGCTGTCCCAGCATCCTATATCGCGGCCGATCGCAAGGATCTGATGGCGCAAGAGAAAGTAGGAATGGCAGGGTGGCTAGACGGGAATTGTTCACCAACCCCGACCAGGTCTGGCATGCATGGTTTCCTGCATGTACAAGGTGGGGGGCTTGAGCTTATGATACGATTGAACAGTTCTAACCTATTGAGGATGGAATGTTTCATGTGACTGTTGAAGCTACAAGGAAGTTCTCACGGTCCAAGGGCGATTTCTGGGAATCTTTGGGGATTTAATTTTTATTTTACAGCGGATCGTGGTTGATGGAAATGGGAATATATATACTCATGTTGTTTTTATTTCTATTCTTTCTATGTCGTGATGAGGCGCTCCTGTTGCCTGATTGGACGCGTGACCAGAGCCGGAGCAGATGACCACATCTTCCTTGATGAGACGCCCCGAAGCCGGACCCACGTACAAGACACAGAGGACCCCAGACCGATCGATTACTACAGCTCACCAAGTTGTGCCCTCCTTATAAGTCATGTCTCCTGAAGAACAGAGTCTACATGTCAAGCCGTGTTTTCCTTTTATGAACTCATATGGACTGTAAAGACTGATTCGTTTCCAGGTGTAAAGAAGAAGATCATCGCGGGACACTTGGGAGAATATGACAAAAAAAAGGGAGGACTGTTGTGGAAAATTCTATAAATGTATGTTGTCAGATGTCCCCCCAGTGTCGGTTTTGCTGTAGTGCGCTCAGGTGAGCGAATTCACGCATACAGACGTTGGTGGAAGGCCTTTTGGCGCAGACACCTTTTCATGGACACAGCAGATTTGCACGCTCCTTTTAGGGATGCCCATTTATGCCTCAGCAAGGGACTGGCCACTTCTTGTCGACTGCATTAAATGACTCCGAGTGGACAGATCTGCGTACATGGAAACTGTAGGATAACTATATGAAAATGATGGTTATCTGATCCATGATTTAAGTATGGTTTGTAACAATGGCAGTCTGCACACGGCTCTGTGTGCAGTGGCCATGCTATCTGATTGCTTTGTGTCTCACAGAGCATGGTCACTGCCCCCCCAGCCGTTTGTATACATCACTACTAAGCATTGTTTGAATCACATGTCTGTGATTGGTTCTTTTGAATGTATACAACATGTCTGATTGGCTGTTTTGTGAAGCCACACCTTTTGTTACTGATGATTGACCCCATATAATAAAGAGACAAGCTTCTGGAAGTCAGTGATGGCTGGAGCGAGGATGATTTGAGAACAAGCTGATGGTGATGGTGTCTTTTTGTATGGATGGTGAGTGAATCTATTTAGCCTAAATATGGATTATTTCATTAAGACTGAGTATGTGCTTTTAGCACAGGGCAAAATGGCGGTGTGCTCTGCATACAGCCGAGATTTTGCTACGACAGTATGCCCCCAGGACCGACACTGCCAACACTGTAGGTCCCCTCTCCTTGGGACTGGTGCTAACCTTCGTGCTTCTACGGAAGCTTATGCAGGTTTGCGAGTTTCCATGTCTGGTAGGGCTTCTCTCCTAGGTGTTGTGGTCGGTCTGGTTGGCCTTAGCGTGGGTTCCCGACGCTTGGCAGGCCCAAGCAAGTCCTCTACAACGGTATACCTTTCAACCAACTCAACCAGCTGGTCAGCAGTTGCAGGGTCTCCATGGCTTACCCAGCGCTGTAGGTCCTCTGGCAGGGACCGCAAGTACCAGTCCATCACCACCCGTTCCACCATTTGTGGACCGGACAACTTTTCGGGCTGCAGCCATTTTTTGACCAACTGTATCAGTTCATGCATTTGTGACCTGGGCGGTCTGTCAAGTTTGTACCGCCAGCCATGCACCCTCTAAACCCGGACGGCTGTGGTTACCCCCAGGCGGGCCAGGATCTCTGCCTTCAGTCGCTCATAGTTGCTGATGTGCTCAGATGGGAGATCAAAATAGGCCTTTTGCGGGTCACCGGTGAGGAAAGGGGAGATAATGCCAGCCCATTGGTCACGGGGCCACCCCTCTCTCTCTGCTATCCTTTCGAAGATGGTAAGAAAGGCCTCTACATCATCGCTGGGTGTTAACTTTTGTAAAAAATGACTGGCTCTCACAGACACTGGGTTGCTAGTGGCAACGACCGCTTGCTCTCGTCCCTGAACCAGCCGCTGTACTGCCTC
Organism: Rana temporaria; assembly: GCF_905171775.1. Taxonomy (NCBI): domain Eukaryota; kingdom Metazoa; phylum Chordata; class Amphibia; order Anura; family Ranidae; genus Rana; species Rana temporaria. Next base: position 85,570,041 of record NC_053501.1, on the reverse strand, counting down.
CTGCAAGGCAGCCACCTGTGCTTGAGAGGACTCCTGCTGAGCCGTAAACTGGGCGACTAGCAGTCGTGTGTTTTCTTGCTGCTGAGCCATCGCTTCCTCATGGCGACGGTTTGCCTCTGCCAACGCTTGCTGCTGGGTCACAGTGGCTTGCTGCTGGGTCACGGTGGCTTGCTGCTGGGTCACGGTGGCTTGTGCCAGAGCCTTGATGACCTCCTCCATGCCTTTGCCTGTTGTTTGCAATGTCTGGGCTGACTTCACCCAAGACAGAGACATGCCATACGCATGCTGTCTCTTTAAATGTCAGTTTTTAGTTTTAAATGTTTTTTGCGCCTGCAAATGCACTTGGCCCGCATTCGACACTAGTTGTAACGTTCGGGGCTATAGCTCGGTGGGATTAAGTGCACAAACCGTTTGGGGGGGAACATAAAAAGGCTTTTATTCATAGATCAACCAAAAATAAGGCTTTTCTCAGCACACAAGGAAAAACTATAACAGAAAGGTCCGCTTGGCTTCAGCATCAAATAAAAGTCTGCTTATCTTCAGCACCAAAAATAAGTCAAAACAAAACACATACAGTTCGTTGGTAGATGGGTCTTCACCCCCTGTATTCCAAGAAGTCCTCACTGTATTCTGAACAGCAGCTATCAGACTCCCAGCTTGTCTTCACAGGTGCAATCTCCACACTCCTTCACACACCTCCCTCCAGCACCACTTCCTGTTTTATGGGTGGTTCTCTGGAAGTGTTAACTCCTTGTGTGCTGGCTCCCCGTGTTTAGGAGTGGAGGCTCTTTCCCACCCAAATAGCGTTTTAGAGCCGCCAGAATTCCAGGCCCCAAATTACTCTATCAAAACAGAGAGAACTTGCGAGCCAGTCCTCTCTCGATTAACTCTTACCTGGAATCCTTCACCCACTTTGGGTGACCCCCTGAACACTCTTCCCGCTATTTAAAGGGACCATAGCCCAAATAGTGGTGCTGTATAGCACCCGTCCAGGACCGGCACACTGTGACACAGCCATAGAGACCGGTCATATGTGTGCCCTGTAGCATATAGCTCACCGCCCGCCCCTGGAGCACGGGGCATGTCGTGGACGGCCTAGCTAAAGGCACACGCCCGATGGCTGAACATGGGGGGACTACAAGGACCAAGAGTAAGGATTAGCTCCGGCGTGTTCGCATTGAACACGTGCGGAGCCCGCCAGGAAGTCGGCACCCGCGCTGCGCTAATCACAGCCAGGCAGACATTTCCCGATCTCTGCAGCCGAGCATCGGTAAATGTCTGCCTGGCTGTGATTAGCGCAGCGCGGGTGCCGACTTCCTGGGGGCTCCCCACGTGTTCAATGCGAACACGCCGGAGCTCATCCTTAATCAAGATCCAACCTGTCAACCAGTCGGCAGTTGATAGTAGATCTCAGGATCCAAAAATGCAGGAAAAATTTAATAAAAAGCAAAAAATCTCCAGAGCACATGGACTCCAGAAAAGGCCATGTCTTCTCTTAACGCTAGGCGGAAAAAAACTGGGGCTGGATGTTTCCAGAGAGTGGGATGTACCCGGGGGACACGCCCCCTGGGAGGTGCTGTACTGAGAGAAGTGTTTTTAACACTTAAAGTGCTGTTTTCTCTCCTAGAAGGAAGGTATATAACCCTAAGGTCAATGCTGCTGTGTCCGTCCATCAATGGAAGAGAAAAATGAATTTTTTTTACTTTAAATGAGAAATATGTGAACATATATCTCCATCCCTGTTATATGTAGAAAAGAAGAGGGGTTTGGGACTTTGAATGAGGTATGCATGAGAGAACTCAAAGATAAGACAGTGTAATATGGATGCGTTTATTTGTCTAAAACACATAGCAGAGCATGCGATTTCGAATGTATACATAATAGTAAACATACAGTACGTGACAGTGCATATAAAAATCATGATGCAAAAACCATAAACATTGTATAACAACTTGTTCATCGCATTATTTAAAATTATAGAATCATTAAACCCAAGGTAGGGGCACCATCAGGTGCCCCAAGTAGAGTCCCTCCTTACATCAGGTGCCCCCAGTAGAGTCCCTTCTTACATCAGGCATTCCCAGCGGAGTCCCTCCTTACATCAGGCAATCACAGTAGAGTGCCTCCTTACATTAGGCATTCCCAGCGGAGTCCCTCCTTACATCAGGCAATCTCAGTAGAGTCTCTCCTTACATTAGGCATTCCCAGCGGAGTCCCTCCTTACATTAGGCATTCCCAGCGGAGTCCCTCCTTACATTAGGCATTCCCAGGGGAGTCCCTCCCTCCTTACATCAGGCATTCCCAATAGAGTCCCTCCTTACATTAGGCATCCCCAGTGGAGTCCCTCCTTACATTAGGCATTCCCAATAAAGTCCCTCCTTACATTAGGCATTCCCGGCGGAGTCCCTCCTTATATCAGGCATTCCCAGTGGAGTCCCTCCTTACATCAGGCATTCCCAGCGGAGTCCCTCCTTACATTATGCATTCCCAGCAGAGTCCCTCCTTACATCAGGCCTTCCCAGCAGAGTCCCTCCTTACATTATGCATTCCCAGCAGAGTCCCTCCTTACACCAGGCAATCCCAGTGGAGCCCCTCTCATTAGGTGTCCCCCAGCAGCGGAGACTCTCTCCGCCGACATTACAGAAAAACACAATTGCACAGGCAGTCTCAGTGGAACAAAATAGGCGGGGTGGCTGCCAATAGAAATTGAGCTGTGGCGCTGCGCACCCCAGGCTCTTCCCACATCAGGTCACAGACAGACAGGTGTTCTGCCGAAGAAGGTACCCCGACGGATAAGGACCCCCCTTTACTGCGCAGGCGTGGTGCTTGCGCAGTACGAACCTCAACGGAGCCACCAAAAATAGCCGAAGATGTAGAGCTGAGAGTCAGCTCTACACGGCGCCTGCGCAGTGACTATGACACGTGCCGCACGCTCCTGATGCTAGTGCTATTCTGCAAAGGGCAGGGGTGATTTTAGCAATAAAGTACACGTCTTAGCGGGGTGTGTTAAAACAATTGGAGGGCGGATTTTGCAATGTTGATGGGCGGGTTTTCATAAGCATAATAACAATAAACTCCATACATAATAAATGTTTAAATGCATCCCCTGTAGCCATTCTTTGGTGAAGGGGTTAAGTCATAAGCATAATAAAAATAAACTGTGACAAGTTTTTAAATTGGACCTCACGGCACCTGCCAGTAGAACCTCAGACATCTGAATGGCTGACGCGTTTCTGGGGCGTACCCCCTTCTTCAAAGCCTAGATGGTCTGTGATACCTCTCTCCTGCTGCGTGTCCTCCTTAATATAGGTATATATGTGTATGCACATGTGCAAGGGCGGCCCCCAGCGCTAATGGCCACTGATGAACACAGAAGTAGCATCCTGACAGAGAAAGACAAGTGTTCAGTACCCAGACATTTTAAGGAGTTCCACGACAGTAGTACAGATGGCCTCAAAGTGTTCGGCATAGAAGCCATGCCAAGTGATCTCGACAATGGCAATAAATATCAGATTCTATGTAGGAGAGAAGCTTTTTGGATCTTCACATTGAAAACTATGGGCCAGATTCACGATGGACGTGGAGATACGCCGTCGTAAGTCCGAATCCGAGCCGTCGTAGCTATGCGCCTGATTCTTAGAATCAGTTACGCATAGATTTGGCCAAGATACGAGCGGCGTAAGTCTCCTACGCCGTCGTATCTTGGGTCCAATATTTACGCTGGCCGCAAGGGGCGGTTCCGTAGATTTACACATTGAATATGTAAATTAGGTAGATACGCCGATTCACGAACGTACTTGCGGCCGCTACGCCGTTTACGTAAGGCTTACGTCCGGCGTAAAGTTACCCCTGCTATATGAGGCGTAGGTAATGCAAAGTATGGACGTCGGCAAGCGTATCTTTTTACGTCGTTTACGTAAAAATGAATGGGGCTGTGCGTAGGTTACGTTCACATCACAGGCATTGGGCCTGGCGTATCTTAGGGCGTAAATTCGACGTGATACTGAGCATGCGGTAATTTATGAGTTATCGATAAAGCAGTTCACATCAACCTTAATATTGAGCCCGTGGGGGGTGTAGCATTTTAATTTATGGATCCAGGACATTTCAGATCTGGAAATACTTCTTACCAAGTCATTCCCTCTCCAATGGGCGATACATTTATCTATACCTAGAAATATAGGGGCTGATTTACTATTGTCAGTGCGCTGCGCTGGTTCATGCCTTAATTAGTACTCCGGGTGAAGCCTTAATTAGGCGCATGAACCAGCGTAGCAGCCGGCGCGTTGCAAGTAATATGTAAAGCCGCGCCAAACTCCCTATAGAAGTCTATGGGAGAAATCAAAAGTGTTCATTTTAAAGGATAATCTGCAAGTTTTGTCCTAAAAAGTGTTTGGGGACCTCAGTCCTGTCCCAGGAAACATGTATCAATGCTTTTTTTTTTTTTTTAAACGGCCGTTTTTTTCGGGAGCAGTGAATTTAATAATGCTTAAAGTGAAACAATAAAAGTGAAATATTCCTTTAAATTTCGTACCTAGGGGGGGTGTAATGTCAGCATGTGAAATAGCGCATTTTTCCCACACTTAGAACTGTCCCTGCACAAAATGACATTCTGAAGGAAAAAAGGCATTTAAAATTCACACGCGGCTATAATGAATTGTCGGCTCTGACAATTCAGACAGGATTCATTCATAAAACAACAATAACAAATGTGTAGGTGTTCCCCCAAATTAAATTACCAGGCCCTTCAGGTCTGGAATGGATATTAAGGGGAACCCCGCCGTAAAAAAAAATGGCGTGGGTTCCCCGCAAATATCCATACCAGGCCCTTCAGGTCTGGTGTGGATTTTAAGGGGAACTCCACCCCAAATAAAAAAAAAATGGCGTGGAGTCCCCCTAAAAATCCACACCAGACCCTTATCCGAGCATGTTAACCTGGCCGGCCGCAGAAAAGAGGGGGGGACAGAGTGCGGCCCCCCCTCTCCTGAACCGCACCAGGCCACATTCCCTCAACATGGGGAGGATGTCCCCATGTTGATGGGGACAAGGGCCTCATCCCCACAACCCTTGCCCGGTGGTTGTGGGGGTCTGTGGGCGGGGGGCTTATCAGAATCTGGAAGACCCCTTTAACAAAGGGGACCCCCAGATCCTGCCCCCCTATGTGAAATGGTAATGGGGTACATTGTACCTCTACCATTTCACCCCAAAAAAAAGTCAAAGTGTTAAAAATGACAGTAGCCGGTTTTTGACAAATCTTTTAATAAAATCTTCTTTTCTTCTTTCATTCGGGTTTCTTCCTCTGCTTCTTTCTCTCGTCCACATCTTGCCCGACGTGTTCTTCTATCTTCTCCGTCCGTCCTTCAGCCTTCTGGTCCTGCATCTTGCCCGGTGTCTTCTCCTGTCTTCTCCATCCGTCCTTCAGCCTTCTCGTCCACATCTTTTTCTTCCCCGGACGCAGCGCTTGAAATTGAATTGGCCGCCGTGTGCCGCTCCTGGGACCCGCCCCCCTCTGACGCCACAAGTAAACTCCTTAGAAAGTCATGTGCGTCAGAGGGGGGCGGGGTCACAGAGCGTCACACGGCGGGGGAATTCAATTTCAAGCGCGCCGTCCGGAGAAGAAGAAGCCGCCGCACTATGCGGACGAGCTTCCAATTGGAGTTCCCGCCGTGTGACGCTCATGTGACCCCACCCCCCTCTGACGCACATATGCCACACGCGGACTTTCATATGAGTTAACCTGTGGCGTCAGAGGGGGGCGGGTCCCAGGAGCGGGAACACGGCGGGATCTTCAATTTCAAGCGCAGCACCCAGAAGATCAAGAAGATGCGGGACGAGAAGGTCGACGGACAGAGAAGAAGATGGGAGACTTCGGGCAAGATGTGGACGAGAAGACCCAAGAAAGAAGCAGAGGAAGAAACCTGAATAAAAGAAGAAGAAAAACCGGAAAGAAGATTTTATTAAAAGATTTGTCAAAAACCGGCTACTGTCATTTTTCACACTTTTGTCACTTTTTTTGGGGTAAAATGGTAGAGGTACAATGTACCCCATTACCATTTCACATAGGGGGGGCATGATCTGGGGGTCCCCTTTGTTAAAGGGGTCTTCCAGATTCTGATAAGCCCCCCGCCCGCAGACCCCCACAACCAAGGGTTGAGGCCCTTGTCCCCATCAACATGGGGACATCCCCCCCATGTTGAGGGCATGTGGCCTGGTGCGGTTCAGGAGAGGGGGGGCCGCACTCTGTCCCCCCCCTCTTTTCTGCGGCCAGCCAGGTTAACGTGCTCGGATAAGGGTCTGGTGTGGATTTTCAGGGGGACTCCACGCCATTTTTTTTTATTTGGGGTGGAGTTCCCCTTAAAATCCGCACCAGACCTGAAGGGCCTGGTATGGATATTTGGGGGGACCCCACGCCATTTTTTTTTTGGTTTTTACGGCGCGGGTTCCCCTTAATATCCATTCCAGACCTGAAGGGCCTGGTAATTTAATTTGGGGGGACCCCCATACATTTTTTTTTGTTTGTTTTAATGAGCAATGACTGTATTCTTTATAGCCATGAGTACTTTAAAATTACTTTTTTTTTTCACTTCAGAAATGACATCTTGTACAGGGACAGTTCTAAGCACGGGAAACATGCGCTTCACAGGCATCTTATACCCCCCTCCCCCCCTGTATGAAATTTAAAGGAATATTTCACTTTTATTATTTCACTTTAACCACTTCCATACCGCGCCTATTCTGGCACTTCTCTCCTTCATGTAAAAATTATATTTTGTTCCTGGGAAATTACTCAGGACCCCCAAACATTATATATAATGGTTTAGCAGACACCCTAGGGAATAAAGTGGCGGTCATTTTTTATTTGATTTCCAACGGTATTTGCGCAATAATTTTTCAAACGCCTTTTTTTTTGGCCCAAAAAAAACCACGATCCATGAATTAAAAAATAACAAAACAGTAAAGTTAGCCCAATTTTTATGGATAATGTGAAAGATGATGTTACACCGAGTAAATAGATACCAACTTGTCACGCTTTAATATTGCACACACTCATGGAATGGCGCCAAACTTCGGGACATAAAAATATCCATAGGCGATGCTTGATTTTTTTTACAGGTGACCAGTTCAGAGTTACAGAGGAGGTCTAGGGCTAGAATTATTGCTCTCGCTCTAATGCACGCGTCAATACCTCACATGTGTGGTTTGAATGGTGTTTACATATGTGGGCGGGACTTACATGCATATTCGCTTCTAAATGCGAGCTTCTAGGGACAGGGGCGTTATTTTTTTTTTTTACCTCATATTTTTCTTCTTGCACTTTTTTGTCACTTTTTTTTATTTTGGATCACTTTTCTTCCTATTACAAGGAATGTAAACATCCCTTGTAATAGGACTAGTGTGTGACAGGTCCTCTTTATTGAGAGAGGCAGGGTCAATAAGGCTGGAAAGCATGGTATTGAAAAAAAAAAAAAAGATCTCATGCTTTCAGCTGCAATCATGTTCGTTCAGCACAGTGGTGTAGTGTATAGCACTTTGATCTAGCAGCAAAAGGGTCGCTGGTTCGAATCCTGCCCATGACACCATCTGCCTGGAGTTTGCATGTTCTCCCTGTGCCTGCGTGGGTTTCCTCCCACAATATAAAAACATGCTGTAAATCGGATCCGGTCTAAATAAGCCCTAATATGCAGTAGTATATTTAGGTTTTGTGCTGCCCTAGGCCTGACTACATTTCTGCACCTCCTAATAGAAAAATGACCCACCCCTTCCTGTCAAAGCCACACCCTGTTTTTGTATGACCCGCCCAGGAATTTTCAGGGCACACACACACACACTAGTTCTGGGGGGGAGGGGGTTACTGGACTACCTTAATTTGCATAGTTTTTCTCTCACTTCCTGTTTGGCTATGGGGCAGGAAGTGAAGGCAAATCTCCCCAATTGGACACAGATAATACAAAATAAACTGACATGGCCTATAACCCTCCCTCACTCTATCCAAAATTAAAGAAAATAAAAAGTGTTGATTATAGTTCTAGTTTAAACACAAATTTCAGAGAGTTTTGAGAGGCCTGAGAAAATATAACCATGCCAAAAGGCCAGGATACAGCGTTGCTAATATGTATGAATGTGTGTGTTAGGGCCACCCACAAACACCACCCAATGTTAACTAAAAAATTATTAATTTGCAAATAAGTATTATCTGCTCATTTTTTGGGGATGTCTGCACCCCTGATAGTGACAACATTTGTGAGGTGTCTTCACCCTTTCTAATTCAAATTCATTCACTTCCTGTCACATAGCCAAACAGGAAGTGAGGGTAAATCCTTACTAATATCTTTTCTTGAGGACACAGAGATCAATCTAAATAGTTTCCCATTATGTAAATTGCACTCTAGCATTTTGCTGTGTACACCCCAAATTATTAGGGATCTTGGACTTTGGGGTCCATTTACTAAAGGCAAATCCACTTTGCACTACAAGTGGACAAGCAAGGAAGAAAACAAAACAACTTTGCTTCTACAGGATTGGATGTTAAAACCATCAGTGCTTCCTCTCTGATTTTCAGCGACTATGCTTGTACTGCAGAGTGGCTTTGCCTTTACTAAACCCCAAACTAAATAATCATTTGGGGCAGGGATCCTCAAACTACGGCCCTCCAGCTGTTGTAGAACTACACATCCCATGAGGCCTTGTAATGCACTGACATTCACAGACATGACCAGGCATGATGGGAATTGTAGTTCCTGAACAACTGGAGGGCCGTAGTTTGAAGACCCATGATTTGGGGTGTACACAGCAGTGCTGGAGTGCAATTTGCCTAATGGGGACACTAGTTAGATTGACCTGTGTGTCCCCAAGAAAAGACACTGGTAGGGTTTTAACCTCACTTCCTGTTCAGCTGTGTGACAGGAAGTGAAGCCAATTTTAAGAAAAGGGACACAAAGCTCAACCCAAAAAAAAACACAAGCAGGGGTTCTAACACTCACTTGGCTTCCCTCAAACACCCACAATTAGATACAAGAAAGAATTAGAAAAACTAATCCATTTAGGCATTAAGAAAGAAATACTAAACAAAAAAGAATCCCAATATCTGATTCCAGAAACGTGCAGAATCCCCATTATATATACGGTTCCTAAAATACATAAGGACAAGATAAACCCTCCGGGAAGACCCATAGTCAATGGTATTGAATCATTGACATCAAGAATGGGAGAATACCTTGATGGATTCATACAACCCGCAGTACAACAAACTAATGCATATTTAAAAGACACCAAGCATGTACTACAACTATTAGAGGATACTCCAGTGTTGAAAGGCAGGACATTTATAGCCACGGCAGACGTCTCATCACTTTATACCATAGTACAACACCATCAGGCAACCAGTGCCACAAAATGGCTTCTGAGAGAATTCACCACTTTAATATGCAAACAAAGAAAGTTCTTGATAAAATGCATAGATTTCTGCTTGAAACACAATTACTTCTGGCACGACCAGACGTATTATAGGCAGACAACAGGAATTGCGATGGGAGCCAAATTTGCCCCCAGTGTGGCCAATGCCTTTATGGCACAATGGGAGGAAGGATCAATATACTCAGATATACCAATGGAACTAACATTATACAAAAGGTATATTGATGATATACTCATAGTGTGGAATGGTACCCAGCCAGCACTAGAAAAGTTTTTGTCTAAATTGAACCAAAATGATACAAATATCACACTTACATGGAACATCAGTGATACTATGGTCAACTTTCTAGATTTGGACATTTCGATTGTAGACAACAAATTGGTGACAAAAACACATTTTAAAAATATTGATACCAATAGCTATTTATCCGTAAAGAGTTGCCATCATAAATCATGGCTTTTCAAAATACCTAAGGGACAACTAACAAGATTAAAGAGAAACTGCACATACCAAGAAGACTATGAAAAACAAGCTTCCTTTATTGGAACCAGATTTAAGGAAAAGGGATACACAGATAATTTTATTCAAAAACAGATTGATACGGTATCAAAAATGGATAGAAATACCCTATTACAAGGACCAAAAATGAAAAAATACAAAAATGAGGCTCCATTCATTGTTTTAGATTACAACATTCAACACCGAGAAGTTGAAAAACTAATAAAGAAATACTGGCACATTCTGAGAAGTGACCGAAACCTGCAAACTATATTACCGGATAGACCAAATATAGTGTATAAAAGAGCTCCGACTTTGAGAGACCTAATTGTCAAAAATGTGGTAGTACCTCCACCAAAAAGTGGTTACACCTTTTTCACAAGTAAAGGTTTTGTACCATGCAAATACTGCTATGCATGTAGACACTCTAAAAAAACACAAAAGAAAAGAGAAGACTTCATTTGCACCAAAACTGGTCAAAAATTCATTATTAATGATTTCATTACTTGTCATACAGAAGGAGTGGTCTATGTACTACAGTGTACTTGCAATTTACAGTACGTAGGCCGAACTAAAAGACCACTCATGGTTAGGATAAAAGAACATATCCAAAATATTTTTAATGGTTTTCCGAAACATAATGTCAGTAAGCACTTTGCACTTTTCCACAATAAAGACCCCACACATCTCACTTTTTGGGGTATAGAAAAATACAAAAAACCATTGAGAGGGGCACACATGGTAAGGTCCATCAGCCAGAAAGAATCCAGATGGATACACAGCTTACAGACTATGGTACCTGATGGAATGAATGTAGAATTTGATCTAAATTGTTTAAGTAATTTTTAATCAATATTTTTATTCATTGCTATTGCAATTTTTTATTCACTTGCTATTGCCATCATTTTATAAAAATATTTATATATTTTTTTAAACTTACTATATTATCCCTATGCATTTTAACGACTTTTTTATCATGTATGTACATTTTCTGATTATGCAGTTATGAATTGTTACTTACAGTTAATCACGTTGGGTTCATATACATAGAACATATTAACTCTGATTAATTATATATCAAGATATATTGCTTCATTATATATTATCCATTTAGCCACTCATGTTAACATGTATGTGGATTATACAGCAGATAGTTCCATCGCTACATTTGGCTAATGTCAGTTCCAGATTATTTACAATGCTGTGTACCACCAGGCGTGTATAATTCAATTACTTGCTATTTGGTCTGGGGCTACACTAAAATGGCCGCCGGGAATACACAGCGCTCTGGACTTATTGACACGGTTAGGCTGATCCTTACCCACCGTTAAAATGGCCGCCGCCAGTAAAGAGACACTTTCTCTGACAAAATGGCGATCGAACTATTTCCTGCTGGCTCTTATAAATGACAAGTCCAACAACCAATCCGTCACCTCTGATGAAGCCACGTGACGTGGCGTAACATGTAAGGGACGGACTGCTCTTTAAGCAATACATCAGTAAGCTGTCATCAGCTGTTTTTTTCAGTTTCGTTTTTTCTGATCTTTTAAAATGCACTTGTTAGCGTTTTTATTAATAAAATAGCCTTGGTTTACTACACTATGGGAAGCAACCTTTTTATTTCCCCATGCTGAGCACCACCGCTGCCAAATAGAAGTCTGGAGCCTACAAACATAGGATTACACAGGACGCCTTGGACATCCAGAGCCAGTTGCAGATTCAACAACACCTCTTGTGGATATCCATTTAATCAAGGCTTGATTACTACCTTGGGAAGGTAAGCGCATTGTGAGCTCACATTATTTGAAGATCTACATGAGAAGATCCTAAACACACTAGTCTATCACTATTGGAGAAGTTTTCTTTTGGAACTTCCTACACTTTTATGCACATAATATCATAAAGGCTGCACTGCTAGCCCATTATTCCAGGACTTATTTAGGCTTCATATTTATGTTTGCCTGCTGACTTTTGCAGCTATTCTTGTGCATATCTTTTTTTCACTGGCCACTTGCTGGCTGAACGATTTTTTCATTATGGATGTTTTAAATGTTATTTCTAGCACTTTGTTTCAATTTTAGTTCATTATCATGTACACTGATTAACACTTTGATTACTTAGTCACATTTATTGCGCTCGTCACTTTACCTTTCACAATTTTATTGTATTTTATTTGATATTTATACATTATTAGATTGAGCAGCATCATCACTTTAGTTCATTACTATTATTTTACTTACATCTCAAGTTTACTAGGTAGGCGCAAGAGCACCCTCACTTTATCATATTCACTTTCACCCACTAGCTTTTGCTGCCACATGGATGTGTTTACCTTTATGGACCACAGAAATGTAAACTTAGATGACATTTTTAACAAAGACCATAAATCCAAAGATACAGATTTAGATAGCCTAGTTAGAAAACTAGGACACCATCTAGAAAAGAAAGTCAATCTTTGGTGGGATGTCAACACATTTGACAGATATATTGAAGAACGCATTGTCCCTAGAAGGCTTAGGTGGGACATTCCCCCCAATGACGGTCTTCTAGAAAGAATCCATGGAGGAATGGTTTCAGTTTTTTAATAACAAAAGTTTGGAAGGCTACATTTCCTTCTTAAACGGAAACAGAAGAAGGCAAGAATCATTGATAAAATGATTGAAGAAATAAAAGTAAATTAGACCATATAAAGATCAACGGAATTCAATACATTAGCTTCCCAACTAAACAAGACTTAGTAACTAAAGATCTAGAAACACAACAAAGGAAAATGAAAAAATACCAACGTGATATTTCGGACTATAAAATGGACCAAGTGTTCAAGTGGCAGACGAAAGTGGAAAAACCCCAGCCCCCATCCACTTACTCTACCCCAGAACGAGAGGTTAGAATTCAGGAACCACCCCAAACCACTCTTTTTAACCAAGGACACTATATGGGCCAACAGAGACCCCAACAAAATTCCAGAGGAAATGGTACACAGGGATACCAGACACCAAGGAATTTTAAGAAGAAACCGTTCAAGAAATTCTACAAGAAACCTTATCATAATAGAAGAAATTCAGAAAGAGATTATGGAGACAACAGAGGACAATACCAACACTATGACAATATAGAAGACCTGAAAGAAGTCCCATACCGCTCTATAACAGATTGAACCTATAGACACCATCAGGAACCACAACCTTACTATTATCAAAACCATTATGACCAACCAACACAAAGACCTTTTTTAGACAGAGAGAGGAGAGACCACACTCCCAGAAGGGATTACAGAGATTATTACCAATCCCAGAAGGAGACAACCAGGAACCACCCAGGACCCCCAAACAACGAACACCGGAATACAGACCAAGAACACCACCCGAAAGACGAGGGGATGCAGAGCGGGAAAGAGAAGCCAAAAGAAAAGAAAAAGCGAATAATAGGTGATGGTATCTTCAATATCAGTGGACTCCCCCTCTCTACAGATGAAATAGCAGTATTAGACAATGGCCTCAAACATGCCCCGGCGAGAAGTCTCAATAAATTTGAAACGTTTATAGAAATCCAAAAATATATCCGCAAAATAAATATCAAAAAATATATGATGAGCAACCCTATAAACACACAAACTAAGAAATCTAATCCGGTAAATACAGTACAACACAGTAATCTACGTAATAATTCGGTATTCAACCCACAAGTACATGATAATCATTTCATCAATGTATTAAAAAACTAGTGTTGCAGGATTTAGATACATTAGAAGTGAAAAAAGCCTCCAACCCTATCCATATAAAGAATGGTATCAATCCTTAACAAAAAGATCTGACATCGTAATCAGACCTGCCGACAAAGGCGGTGGGGTAGTTGTACAATCGAAGACACAATACCAGATGGAAATAAATAGACAACTACAAGACAAGGATACATATACCAAATTATTAAGTAATCCGACAAATCAATATAAGAAGAATTAGAAAAACTAATCCATTTAGGCATTAAGAAAGAAATACTAAACAAAAAAGAATCCCAATATCTGATTCCAGAAACATGCAGAATCCCCATTATATATACGGTTCCTAAAATACATAAGGACAAAAATAAACCCTCCGGGAAGACCCATAGTCAATGGTATTGAATCATTGACATCAAGAATGGGAGAATACCTTGATGGATTCATACAACCCGCAGTACAACAAACTAATGCATATTTAAAAGACACCAAGCATGTACTACAACTATTAGAGGATACTCCAGTGTTGAAAGGCAGGACGTTTATAGCCACGGCAGACGTCTCATCACTTTATACCATAGTACAACACCATCAGGCAATCAGTGCCACAAAATGGCTCTGAGAGAATTCACCACTTTAATATGCAAACAAAGAAAGTTCTTGATAAAATGCATAGATTTCTGCTTGAAACACAATTACTTCTGGCATGACCAGACGTATTATAGGCAGACAACAGGTATTGCGATGGGAGCCAAATTTGCCCCAGTGTGGCCAATGCCTTTATGGCACAATGGGAGGAAGGATCAATATACTCAGATATACCAATGGAACTAACATTATACAAAAGGTATATTGATGATATACTCATAGTGTGGAATGGTACCCAGCCAGCACTAGAAAAGTTTTTGTCTAAATTGAACCAAAATGATAAAAATATCACACTTACGTGGAACATCAGTGATACTATGGTCAACTTTCTAGATTTGGACATTCGATTGTAGACAACAAATTGGTGACAAAAACACATTTCAAAAATATTGACATAGCTATTTATCCGTAAAGAGTTGCCATCATAAATCATGGCTTTTCAATATACCTAAGGGACAACTAACAAGATTAAAGAGAAACTGCACATACCAAGAAGACTATGAAAAACAAGCTTTCTTTATTGGAACCAGATTTAAGGAAAAGGGATACACAGATAATTTTATTCAAAAACAGATTGAAGACGGTATCAAAAATGGATAGAAATACCCTATTACAAGGACCAAAAATGAAAAAATACAAAAATGAGGCTCCATTCATTGTTTTAGATTACAACATCAACACCGAGAAGTTGAAAAATAATAAAGAAATACTGGCACATTCTGAGAAGTGACCGAAACCTGCAAACTATTACCGGATAGACCAAATATAGTGTATAAAAGAGCTCCGACTTTGAGAGACCTAATTGTCAAAAATGTAGTAGTACCTCCACCAAAAAGTGGTTACACCTTTTTCAAAGTAAAGGTTTTGTACCATGCAAATACTGCTATGCATGTAGACACTCTAAAAAACCACAAAAGAAAAGAGAAGACTTCATTTGCACCAAAACTGGTCAAAAATTATTATTAATGATTTCATACTTGTCATACAGAAGGAGTGGTCTATGTACTACAGTGTACTTGCAATTTACAGTACGTAGGCCGAACTAAAAGACCACTCATGGTTAGGATAAAAGAACATATCCAAAATATTTTTAATGGTTTTCCGAAACATAATGTCAGTAAGCACTTTGCACTTTTCCACAATAAAGACCCCACACATCTCACTTTTGGGGTATAGAAAAATACAAAAAACCATGGAGAGGGGCACACATGGTAAGTCCATCAGCCAGAAAGAATCAGATGGATACACAGCTTACAGACTATGGTACCTGATGGAATGAATGTAGAATTTGATCTAATTGTTTCTTAAGTAATTTTTAATCAATATTTTTATTCATTGCTATTGCAATTTTATTCACTTGCTATTGCCATCATTTTATAAAAATATTTATATATTTTTTTAAACTTACTATATTATCCCTATGCATTTTAACGATTTTTTATGTGTATGTACATTTCTGATTATGCAGTTATGAATTGTTACTTACATTAATCACGTTGGTTCATATACATAGACATATTAACTCTGATTATTATATCAAGATATATTGCTTCATTATATATTATCCATTTAGCCACTCATGTTAACATTATGTGGATTATACAGCAGATAGCTCCATCGCTACATTGGCTAATGTCAGTTCCAGATTATTACAATGCTGTGTACCACCAGGCGTGTATAATCCAATTACTTGCTATTTGTCTGGGGCTACACTAAAATGGCCGCCGGGAATACACAGCGCTCTGGACTATTGACACGGTTAGGCTGATCCTTACCCACCGTTAAAATGGCCGCGCCAGTAAAGAGACACTTTCTCTGACAAAATGGCGATCGAACTATTTCCTGCTGGCTCTTATAAATGACAAGTCCAACAACCAATCCGTCACCTCTGATGAAGCCACGTGACGTGGCGTAACATGTAAGGGACGGACTGCTCTTTAAGCAATACATCAGTAAGCTGTCATCAGCTGTTTTTCAGTTTCGTTTTTTCTGATCTTTTAAAATGCACTTGTTAGCGTTTTTATTAATAAATAGCCTTGGTTTACTACACTATGGGAAGCAACCTTTTTATTTCCCCATGCTGAGCACCACCGCTGCCAAATAGAATCTGGAGCCTACAAACATGGATTACACAGGACGCCTGGACATCCAGAGCAGTTGCAGATTCAACAACACCTCTTGTGGATATCCATTTAATCAAGGCTTGATTACTACCTTGGGAAGGTAAGCGCATTGTGAGCTCACATTATTTGAAGATCTACATGAGAAGATCCTAAACACACTAGTTATCACTATTGGAGAAGTTTTTCTTTTGGAACTTCCTACACTTTTATGCACATAATATCATAAAGGCTGCACTGCTAGCCCATTATTCCAGGACTTATTTAGGCTTCATATTTATGTTTGCCTGCTGACTTTTGCAGCTATTCTTGTGCATATCTTTTTTTCACTGGCTACTTGCTGGCTGAACGATTTTTTCATTATGGATGTTTTAAATGTTATTTCTAGCACTTTGTTTCAATTTTAGTTCATTATCAGTGTACACTGATTAACACTTTGATTACTTAGTCACATTTATTGCGCTCGTCACTTTACCTTTCACTGCACGTGTGCTGTTACATAGCACCTGAACGCAGTTGGTGTCACTGCACGTTTGCTGTTTAATAGCACCTGAACGCAGTTGGTGTCACTGCACGTGTGCTGTTACATAGCACCTGAATGCAGTTGGTGTCACTGCGCGTGTGCTGTTACATAGCACCTGAACGCAGTTGGTGTCACTGTGCGTGTGCTGGTACATAGTACCTGAACGCAGTTGGTGTCACTGCGTGTGTGCTGTTAAATAGCACCTGAACGCACTTGGTGTCACTGCACGTTTGCTGTTACATAGCACCTGAACGCAGTTGGTGTCACTGCACGTTTGCTGTTTAATAGAACCTAAACGCAGTTGGTGTCACTGCGCGTGTGCTGTTACATAGCACCTGAACGCAGTTGGTGTCACTGCACGTTTGCTGTTTCATAGCACCTGAACGCAGTTGTTGTCACTGCGCGTGTGCTGTTACATAGCACCTGAACGCAGTTAGTGTCACTGCACGTTTGCTGTTACATAGCACCTGAACGCAGTCGCTGTTAATGCAAGTGGGCTATTGAATTGCACAGAAACGCAGTCGCTCTTACTGCGCGTGTGCTGTTTAATAGCACCTGAACGCAGTTGGTGTCACTGCGCGTGTGCTGTTACATAGCACCTGAACGCAGTTGGTGTCACTGCACGTGTGCTGTTACATAGCACCTGAACGCAGTTGGTGTCACTGCGTGTGTGCTCTTACATAGCACCTGAACGCAGTTGGTGTCACTGCACGTTTGCTGTTACATAGCACCTGAACGCAGTTGGTGTCACTGCACGTTTGCTGTTTAATAGCACCTAAACGCAGTTGGTGTCACTGCGCGTGTGCTGTTACATAGCACCTGAACGCAGTTGGTGTCACTGCCTGTGTGCTGTTACATAGCACCTGAACGCAGTTAGTGTCACTGCACGTTTGCTGTTACATAGCACCTGAACGCAGTTGGTGTCACTGCACGTTTGCTGTTTCATAGCACCTAAACGCAGTTGTTGTCACTGCGCGTGTGCTTTTACATAGCACCTGAATGCAGTTGGTGTCACTGCACGTTTGCTGTTACATAGCACCTGAACGCAGTTGGTGTCACTGCACGTTTGCTGTTTAATAGCACCTGAACGCAGTTGGTGTCACTGCGCGTGTGCTGTTACATAGCACCTGAACGCAGTTGGTGTCACTGCACGTTTGCTGTTTCATAGCACCTGAACGCAGTTGTTGTCACTGCACGTTTGCTGTTTCATAGCACCTGAACGCAGTTGTTGTTATTGCGCGTGTGCTGTTACATAGCACCTGAACGCAGTTGGGGTCACTGCACGTTTGCTGTTTCATAGCACCTGAACGCAGTTGGTGTCACTGCGCGTGTGCTGTTACATAGCACCTGAATGCAGTTGTTGTCACTGCACGTTTGCTGTTTTATAGCACCTGAACGCAGTTGGTGTCACTGCACGTTTGCTGTTTCATAGCACCTGAACGCAGTTGTTGTTATTGCGTGTGTGCTCTTACATAGCACCTGAACGCAGTTGGTGTCACTGCACGTTTGCTGTTACATAGCACCTGAACGCAGTTGGTGTCACTGCACGTTTGCTGTTTAATAGCACCTAAACGCAGTTGGTGTCACTGCGCGTGTGCTGTTACATAGCACCTGAACGCAGTTGGTGTCACTGCCTGTGTGCTGTTACATAGCACCTGAACGCAGTTAGTGTCACTGCACGTTTGCTGTTACATAGCACCTGAACGCAGTTGGTGTCACTGCACGTTTGCTGTTTCATAGCACCTAAACGCAGTTGTTGTCACTGCGCGTGTGCTTTTACATAGCACCTGAATGCAGTTGGTGTCACTGCACGTTTGCTGTTACATAGCACCTGAACGCAGTTGGTGTCACTGCACGTTTGCTGTTTCATAGCACCTGAACGCAGTTGGTGTCACTGCGCGTGTGCTGTTACATAGCACCTGAATGCAGTTGTTGTCACTGCACGTTTGCTGTTTTATAGCACCTGAACGCAGTTGGTGTCACTGCACGTTTGCTGTTTCATAGCACCTGAACGCAGTTGTTGTTATTGCGTGTGTGCTCTTACATAGCACCTGAACGCAGTTGGTGTCACTGCACGTTTGCTGTTACATAGCACCTGAACGCAGTTGGTGTCACTGCACGTTTGCTGTTTAATAGCACCTGAACGCAGTTGGTGTCACTGCGCGTGTGCTGTTACATAGCACCTGAACGCAGTTGGTGTCGCTGCCTGTGTGCTGTTACATAGCACCTGAACGCAGTTAGTGTCACTGCACGTTTGCTGTTTCATAGCACCTGAACGCAGTTGTTGTTATTGCGCGTGTGCTGTTACATAGCACCTGAACGCAGTTGGGGTCACTGCACGTTTGCTGTTTCATAGCACCTGAACGCAGTTGGTGTCACTGCGCGTGTGCTGTTACATAGCACCTGAATGCAGTTGTTGTCACTGCACGTTTGCTGTTTTATAGCACCTGAACGCAGTTGGTGTCACTGCACGTTTGCTGTTTCATAGCACCTGAACGCAGTTGTTGTTATTGCGCGTGTGCTGTTACATAGCACCTGAACGCAGTTGGGGTCACTGCACGTTTGCTGTTTCATAGCACCTGAACACAGTTGTTGTCACTGCACGTTTGCTGTTTCATAGCACCTGAACGCAGTTGTTGTCACTGCGCGTGTGCTGTTACATAGCACCTGAACGCATTTGGTGTCACTGCCTGTTTGCTGTTACATAGCACCTGAACGCAGTTGGTGTCACTGCACGTTTGCTGTTACATAGCACCTAAACGCAGTTGGTGTCACTGCGCGTGTGCTGTTACATAGCACCTGAACGCATTAATATGTCTGGAAGGACAACAAAGAGAGGCAGAGAGTCACAAGGGCAAGCAGGCTCTGCATCTAGAGGTAAGGCAGAGAAATTAGTGGAGTGGATGACCAAGCCATCCTCATCCTCCTCATCCTCTCTCACACAGACTGATCTTAGTTTGTCTGGCAAAGCAGCTGCCAAGGCGTCCTCTTCCCTTTGCACAATGGCATCACACAATCCTTCCCTAGTCCCACCATGTCCTCCTGAGGAGTCCCCCGAACTGTTTCAGCACAGTGTTGGGTACATGCTGCATGAAGATGCGCAGCGTTTTGAAGGCTCCGATGACGGAACACAGATAGAGGAAGGCATTGATGTGAGCCCAGGGAGAGGGGTTGGCCGAGAGGGACAGCAATCTGGCAGTGATGTTCCCCCAGCTGGAGCACACTGCCAGGTTTTCGACAGTGATGATGAGGAGGGAGGGGATGATGAGGTCACTGACTCTACCTGGGTGCCTGGTAGGAGAGAGGAGGAGGAGGAAGAGGACGAGGCACAGGCACATCTTCAAAGAGGCAGGAAGCCCTCCAGGGGTCAGCGTAAGGGCAGCACACCAACTGCATTACGTGGCACATCTTCGCTTGTGCATGGCGCTGCTGTGTCTCAACGGTACAGCAAAAGTTCTTTGGTGTGGGCCTTTTTTGAAACATGTCCATCAGATCGTACCTTTGCTGTTTGCAACATATGTTTTAAGCGTATCTCGCGTGGCCAAAACATCACCCGCTTGGGCACCACATGCTTGTCCAGACATATGTCGACCTGCCATGCAGCTCGTTGGCAAGCATACCAGAAAGACCCACACCAAAGACCAAAGCGGACCTCCCCTTGCCCTTCTGTGACCTGCAACCCCACTAGACCCCCAGTCCTCTCTGAAGCCTGCACTGAAGTTGTAGAAATAGGCGTGTCACAACCTAGTAGTGGTAGTACATGCGGGCAATCTACTGATAGTACCAGACAAATTTCCCTGCCCCAGCTGCTGCAGCGCTGAAAGAAGTACACTCCCAGCCATCCACATGCCCAGCGGTTGAATGCTGGCTTAGCAAAATTGCTAGCACTTCAACTGCTACCTTTTCAGTTGGTAGATTCTGCCCCCTTCCGTGAGTTTGTGGAATGTGCAGTACCTCAGTGGCAAGTACCCAAACGCCACTTTTTCTCACGGAAGACAATTCCGGCTCTCTACCGGCATGTGGAAGGCAATGTCCATGCCTCGCTGGACAGGGCGTTCAGTGGTAAGGTGCATCTTACCACTGACTCATGGTCCAGCAGGCATGGACAGGGACGTTACCTGTCTTTTACGGCCCATTGGGTGACTCTGCTGGCAGCTGGGAAGGATGCAGGGCAAGGTACAGTAGTTTTGAAGGTTGTTCCACCACCACGCCTCCAAAACACTACTACTGGTTGTGACACACCTCTCTCCTCCACCCCTCCTCTTCTTCTTCCTCTGTGGCCTCTTCCTGTGGTGATGTTTCCTCAGAACCAGCCGTGCTCCGTAGGCGTACGAGGGGCTACGCAGCAATGCAGGCCAAGAGATGCCATGCGGTACTAGAGCTGGTGTGCTTGGGAGACAGGAGCCACACTGGGGAAGAGGTTCTTTCAGCTCTGCAGGGGCAGGCTCAGAGGTGGTTGACGCCACGCCAGCTGAAGCCTGGAATGGTGGTCAGCGATAATGGCACCAACCTCCTCTCTGCCCTGCGACAGGGAAAACTCACCCATGTGCCCTGTTTTGCGCATGTTCTCAATTTGGTGGTGCAGCTGTTCTTGGGCAGGTACACGGGCTTACAGGATGTCCTGAAGCAGGCCAGGAAAGTCTGTGTGCATTTCCGGAGGTCATATAATGCCACTGCTCGGCTGACAGACCTCCTGAGGGAATACAACCTGCCCAAGAACCGCCTAATCTGTGACATGCCCACCAGATGGAACTCTATGCTGGCCATGCTGCAGCTGGCTGCACACACAGCAGAGGGCCATCAATGAGTACCTGTGCCAATATGGCAGCAGAACTGGGTCAGGGGAGCTTGGTTTTTTTTTTCACCACGCCAGTGGGCCTTGATCAGGGATGCATGCACTGTCCTGTCACCATTTGAGGAGGCCACGAGGATGGTGAGCAGTGACAGTGCATGCATCAGTGAGCCTGTCCCTCTTATTCACATGTTGGAGCACACTCTACGTGGAATAATGGACAGGGCCCTTGAGGCAGAACAGAGGGAGGAAGAGGAGGACTTCCTTACCTCTCAAGGCCCCCTTTAACCAGACACTGTTCCTGCTTGCCCACCTAGCACACAGGAAGAGGAGGAGGAGGATGAGGAGGAGGAGAATGATTGTATCAGCAGCATGGAGGTGGAGCCTAGCACTCAGCATCAACAGCAGCAGTCTTCAAGGGATCATTTACAGTCCCAAGGAACACGTCTACTTTTACATGGCTGGAATGAGGTGGCTGCGGATCCTGTCGTCCTCAGTGACCCAGAGGACTGTGCCCCGAGTGCCTCTGCAAACCTACTCTGCATGGCCTCCCTGATCCTGCAAAGCCTGCGTAAGGATCCTTGTGTACGTGCTATCAAGGAGAGGGATCATTACTGGCTGGCAACTCTCCTTGATCCACGTTACAAGAGTAAGGTAGCGGACCTTATGTTGCCATCGCAGAGGGAGCAGAAGATGAAACTTCTGCGGGAGGCCTTGCAGAAGGGTCTGTGCAATGCGTTCCCAGAACCGGGGGGATTACCAAAACCTGGCCCTGGACAACGTCTTGCTGAGGCTTCTGTGAGTAAGAGAAGGAGCGATGGAGAAGGTGGCCGTCTGACCGATGCGTTCAGACGATTTTTAGTCCACAGCCGCTCAAGGTCTGAGCTGTTCCAGCAACACATCGCCAGCGTCTGGTTTACATGGTCCGGGATTACCTAGCAGGCAAGATCTGACTTGGACACCTTCCCCACCTGAAAATCCTCTGGCTTACTGGGTCTTGAGAATGGATCACTGGCCACAGCTTGCACAGTACGCAGATTGAGCTACTGGCTTGCCCTGCATCCAGTGTTCTTTCAGAACGCACATTCAGTGCTGCTGGAGGCTTTTGTGACTGATCACAGGGTGCGCCTCTTCCACCGACTCTGTTGAATCGACTGACCTTCATCAAAATGAATCAGGCTTGGATCAACACCAGCTACCAAGCACCTGATGGAGATGTTACTGAATAATAATTTTTTTGTTGAAATGTCAGATCCCTTTGAACTGCGTATGCTGATGCTGAGTGACTGTCCTGTTATGCTGCTGATGGAATATTCTTCTTCCTCCTCACTTTTCTTGCTGAATAGCTAGTAAGAAATGTTGTGTTTCTTTGGGCTCCACCACCAGTGCCTAAGGCCTAATTTTTCTGCCCCTGTTTAACAGGGCGCCTAATAACAGTTTTTGATGCAATACTTTGCACGTGGCTCCTTGTTACGCTCCATTACAGTTATTGGGAGGGGTTGCAGTGTTTGTGTTGTGCCTAAGCCACAATTTTTTCTGCCCCTGTTTAACAGGGGCGCCTAATAACAATTTTTGATGCAATACTTTGCACGTTGGCTCCTTGTTGCGCTCCAATTACAGTTATTGGAGGGGTTGCAGTGTCGTGTTGTGCCTAAGGGCCTAATTTTTGTGCCCCTGTTTAACAGGGGCACCTAATAACAATTTTTGAGTGCAATACTTTGCACTGGCTCCTTGTTGCGCTCCAATTACAGTTATTGGGAGGGTTTGCAGTGTCGTGTTGTGGCCTAAGGCCTAATTTTGTGCCCCTGTTTAACAGGGGGCGCCTAATAACAATTTTTGATGCAATACTTTGCAACGTGGCTCTTTGTTGCGCTCCAATTACAGTATGTTTGAGGGGTGCCCTTTTTTCTACAATTTTGCTTTCACAAAAAAAATAATGGCCTCCCACCACCCCTAAAATAATCGAGATATTGTTGCCACACAGCACGTGCACAAGCAGTATTAAATTACTTTTTTCTTATAAAATAATTTCATGTTGTGCATTTATAAACACGTGCCACTACTATAGACACACAGCAGGTGTGATATTTAAAGTAATTTTTCTTTTTTTTTCACTTTAAGCATCATTAAAATCGCTGCTCTGGAAAAAACGGGCGTTTTTAAAACTTTTTCTCCATTGATACATGTTCCCTGGTGCAAGACCCGGGTTCTGAAAGACGTTTTCCAACATTAGATTGAATATTGGTCTTTAAAATGAGCGTTTTTGAATTCGAACGTTTCGAGTCCCATAGACCTTCAACGGGGTTCTAAATGTTCGCGCGAACCCGCGGTCTGTTTGAACGTTCTGGTGCGAATCGAACCCGGGTATGTTCGGCTCATCCCTACTCATACACTCTCCACCTCCAAGTAGAGAAAAAATCCTCAATAGGATTGAGGTAAGGAGAGTAAGGTGGTAGGAACACCATATCCATCCTTGGATAAGCAGTGAACCAGGTCCTGATAAGCGGGCCACGATGGAAATTCACATTGTCCCATACAATTATATATTGTGGTAGGTGAGGCCCTATGAGACCTCTCTCATTTTCAGGGATAAAATCCAAATGAAGGCGGTCCAAGAAGATGAGGAGCTTCTGTGTATTGTATGGGCCAAGACTGGGGATGTGAGTGGCCACACCATTCTCAGAAATGGCAGCACACATAGTTATATTGCCCCCTCGCTGGCCTGGGACATCCACCGTGGCCCGGTGGCCAATAAGATTACGGCCACGTCTTCGGCCCTTGGCCAGGTTACTGTAAAGCCAGCCTCATCCACATGTACGAGTATGTGAGAGGTCTTGTTTCCTTCCAATGCCATTATTGACCCTTTTTCTTAGGCCTTGTACAGACGACCGGATCTATCCGCTGGAACTGATCCGCGGATCAGTTCCAGCAGCTAGATCCGGTCGTCTGTACGGCCTAGCGGACATTTATCCGTGTGGATTTGTCCAGCCGACCGTTTTCAAGCGGATAAAAATTTCTTAGCATGCTAAGAAATCTATCCGCTGGGAACCTGTCCGCCGGACAGATTCGTTGGTTAGTACACAATACCCGCGGATAAAAAACCCACGCATGCTCAGACAAAATGAGGGGATGGGAGCGCTCGTTCAGGTAAAACTCGCGTTTGTTTGTGACATGGCACATTCGTCATTTTAAATATCTAGTGTGTCGTTTATTGCCTCATTCTTTTTTAAAGCGTTCTCTTGCTAGAATAAACCCGTTCTCTTGCTGATGCTATCTAGCCAGATGTTGTAACTTTCTTTTGGTCCTCCACATGTATATATTTATGTTATGTTCTTTTTAGTTAATGTTGATCTTATATATATTTTATTTATTTTTGTTGGCAAGTTATGTCAACATTGTTTTTTTGGGCCCTTTTCTTTTTTTCTTATTTTTTTTGTTGGCAAGTTATGTCAACATTGTTTTTTGGGCCCGTTTCTTTTTTTTTTTGTTGGCAAGTTATGTCAACATTGTTTTTTTGGGCCCTTTTCTTTTTTTTTTCTTTTTTGTTGGCAAGTTATGTCAACATTGTTTTTGTGCGGGTGTTTTTCCTTTTTTTGTTTTATGGTTTACCAAGTTGGTACACCAAATGTCCCCCCCCCCCCAAGGTGTTTGTGTCCTTTGTAAATGACACATAGGGGCTGATTTACCAAGCCTTTACTCCATGACTCATGAAGCAAAAGCAGGAGTAGCAGCCGTTTTGACATTTACTAGAGAAATACGCTGCTAGTGCAGTGTATTTCCTTAGTTACTAAAGTGCTCAGTGCGCCCAGGAGAGGGCGCATTGTGCACCACTATAACCTGGCGCACGGCACATTGAAATGTAAATATCGGGGATTCGGGCCGGAGTTTATTAGGGGGGAGGTGGGGTGATGCAGGGGAAGTGTAGTGACATGTGTTTGAATGTGTTTGGCGGGCCGAATTGAAAGTGAAAGTGTTTTTTTGAAAACCGATCCCCGTACGCCTACACAGTGCGCCTGAACCTCGGGAGGTTAATTTGCATACTGGGCATGCATATTTCGGAGCTTCCCGTGCGCCTTGTCAGTACGCCGAGAAAATCTTGGTAAATACCAAGCGGCGTACCCGCGATTGCGCTGCGTGACGCGGCGCACAGGAATCTCCGAACGGTTTTCAGCCTGCGCTGACCATGAAGGGGAACTCTGCGCCAAATTTCAAACTTGAAACCGGCGCGAGTCCCCCTCCAGGGGTACATTAGGCTCTTAGGCTTGGTCTGGAACGTGAGGGGTTAAACCCGCGCCGAAAATCGGCGCGGGGTTCCCCCAGATCCAAACCAAGCCCTTATCCCAGGCACGCAGTCTGGCCGGACAGGAATGGGGGTGGGGATGAGCGAGCGCCCCCCCCTCCTGAGCCGTACCAGACCGCATGCCCTCAACATGGGGGAGTGTGTGCCACCCCACAGCACTCTTGTCCCCATGTCGATAGGGACAAGAGCCTCTTCCCGACAACCCTTGTCATTGTTTGTAGGGGTATGCGGGTGGGGGCTAATCGGAATCTGCGAGCCCCCTTTAATAAGGGGGCCCCCAGATGCCGGCCCCCACCCTATGTGAATGAGTATGGGGTACATCGTACCTCTACCCATTCACCTGGGGGAAAAGTGTAAAGTAAAAAACACACCACACAGAATAAAATAATTTATTAGTCAGCTCCGGCCCCCCCCTTTCTTTTAGAAGGGGGGTGTTTCTTCTCTCCCGATCTTCCGCCGGGACCCTGGGCTTCTGCGATTTCTTCCGCCATCCCTCGGTCCTCTCCAGAGCCTCCCGCCGGGGGCCCCCAACCCATTTAAGCTCTTTTTCATTAGGGGGGCTTCCGGACTTCGGCGACTTCTGCCGGGGGATGGCGCCTATCCCCCGGTCTTTCTGGTGCCTTCCGCCAGGGCTCCGGTCTTGTTCGCCTTCTGCCGGGGTGCGCCAATTCCCCGGTCTTTTCTCTGCTGTCTTCGCTGTTCCCTCTTCTGCCTGTCTCCCCCCGCGGAGCCAGGGCTTTCTTCCCTCTTCTGCCTGTCTCCTCCGGAGCCCAGGGCTTTCTTTCTGCTGTCTTCTCTGTTCCCTCTTCTGCCTGGCTCCCCCGCGGAGCCAGGGCTTTCTTTCCGCTTCTTTCTTCTCTGTTCCCTCTTCTGCCTGTCTCCTCCGGGAGCACAGGGCTTTCTTTCCGCTGTGTTCTCTCTTCTCTTCCATTCGATGTTGACACGACGAGGTCCCGCGCTGACATGCCGTGTGAGCGGCGGGCATCGACTTATATAGGGCAATGCCACCATGTGACCTCAACCCATGTGACATCACATTCCCTGGGCATGATGGGAATGTGATGTCACATGGGTTGAGGTCACATGGTGGCATTGCCCTATATAAGTCAATGCCCACTGCTCAGACAGCATTCCAGCGCGAGACCTCGTCGTGTCAACATCGAATGGAAGAGAAGGGAGAACACAGCGGAGACAACCCTTGAGCTCCCGGAGGAGCCAGGCAGAAGCAGAAGGCACCGCAGAAGCCCGCAGGTGTCGCCCCCTGGCGGAAAACAGCGTAAAAGCCCGGGGGGGGGGCTACAGCCCCCCCCGGCAGAAATCGACGAAGCCCGGAGCCCTCCCCCATAGGCAAGGAGCCTCGTGGTGAAGGGGGCTCCGGCAGAAAACAGCCCGGGGGGGGCTACAGCACCCCCCCCGGCAGAAATCGACGAAGCCCGGAGCCCTCCCCCATAGGCAAGGAGCCTCGTGGTGAAGGGGGCTCTGGCAGAAAACAGCCCAGGGGGGGCTACAGCACCCCCCGGCAGAAATCGACGAAGCCTGGAGCCCTCCCCCATAGGCAAGGAGCCTTGTGGTGAAGGGGGCTCCGGCAGAAGACGGCGCAGAAGACCGGGGGGGGTAGGTGTACCCCCCGGCAGAAATCAGCGAAGCCTGCCCCCCCCGAATGCAAAAGAGCCTTATGGGGTGGGGGGCCCAGGTGGAAGACGGCGAAGCCCGGGAGCCAATGGGGTGGTGGTTGGGGGGCCCCCGGCAGAAGACCCCCAGCTGACTAATAAATTAATTTATAAATGTGTGTGGTGTATTATTTTTTTTACATTTTTTTCCCCAGGTGAATGGGTAGGAGTACAATGTACCCTATACTCATTCATATAGGGTGGGGGGGGCCGGAATCTGGGGGCCACCTTATTAAAGGGGCCTCTCAGATTGTTATAAGCCACCCGCCCGCATACCCCGACATCCAACGGCGAGGGTTGTCGGGAAGAGGCTCTTGTCCCTATCGACATGGGGACAAGAGTGCTTTTAGTGCCCCCCTCCCCCACAGCACACACTCCCCCATGTCGAGGGCATGCATCTGGTACGGCTCAGGAGGGGGGGGCGCTCGCTCGTCCCCACCCCCATTCCTGTCCGGCCAGACTGCGTGCCTGGGATAAGGGCTTGGTCTGGATCTGGGGGGGACCCCATGCTGGTTTTCGGCGTGGGTTTAACCCCTCACGTTCCGGACCAAGCCGAAGAGCCTAATGTACCCCTGGAGGGGGACCCGCGCCGGTTTCTTGTTTGAAATTTGGCGCGGAGTTCCCCTTTATCCCGGTCCTGTCAGGGGGGGAAATGCCTGATCGTCTGTTCATACAATGTATGAACAGCGATCTGTAATTTTCCCTAGTCAGTCCCACCCCCCCTTACAGTTAGAACACACCCAGGGAACATAATTAATCCTCCCTCGCCCCTAGTGTTAACCCCTTTCCTTGCCAGTGACATTTTCATAGTAAGCAATGCATTTTTAGAACATTGGTCGCTAGAAAAATGCCAATGGTCCCAAAAATGTGTCCGCCATAATGTCGCAGTACCGATAAAAATCGCTGTTCCCCGCCATTACTAGTAAAAAAAAAAAGCCATAAAACTAACCACTATTTTGTAGACGCTATAACTTTTGCACAAACCAATCAAACGCTTATTGCGATTTATTGGAACCAAAAATATGTCGAAGAATACGTATCGGCCTAAAATGAGGGAAAATAAGATTATTTTTAGATAATTTTGGGGATATTTATTATAGCAAACAGTAAAAATGATTTTTTTTGGGGAAAAAAAAATGTCGCTCTATATTTGTTTATAGCAAAAAAATTAAAAAAAATGCAGAGGTGATCAAATACCACCAAAAAAAATACAAATATTTGTGGTAAAAAAAAGGACGCCAATTTTGATTGGGAACCACGTCGCACGACCGTGCAATTGTCAGTTAAAACGACGCAGTGCCGAATCACAAAAACTGGCCCGGTCATTGACCAGTAATATGGTCTGGGGCTCAAGTGGTTAAAAATTAACAAAACACTAAAGTTAGCCCAATTTTTGGTGCTAATGTTAAAGATGATGTTACACCGAGTAAATAGATACCTAACATGTCACGCTTTACTATTGCAAACACTCATGGAATGGCCCCAAACTTCAGTACTTTAAAATCCCCATAGGCGACTTTTTTTTTCAGGTTACCAGTTCATAGCTACAGAGAAGGTCTAGTGCTAAAAGTATTACTCTCGCTCTAACGCATGCGTCAATACCTCACATGTGTGGTTTGAACGGTGTTTACATATGTGGGCGGGACTTATGCAAGTCCCGCCCACATATGTAAACATCGTTCAAACCACACATGTGAGGTAATACAACAAATATCAGAAATAATCCTAAAATCACTCTAATCCCAGCGCACAATGGTATGATCAAACAAAACAATTTTTCAAGGTATATAGCAGCTATTATAAAATCAACAATTACTAAAAAATATATGTATTATCAGAAGAGACTGAATAAAACATTAACAGCGCTTTTTGGTCACTACAGGTGACTCATGAGTCCAAAATTCTCATAACCTATATAGGCTGATAGGGAAGCTCTCAAGATCAAACACTCGTTAGCAACTGGTATCAGTCTCTTTAAATGAACAGCTCAATCCAAACGGGGCTTATGTGTAATAAAATATCAATTCACATATCACTGTTGAAACAGGCAATGCAGATGAAATCTTCTCCAAGCACTACTGGAACCTGTGTGTTTCACACTGCTATCCTCCCCCTTTAGGTAATGTACTCACCAGACGCTAGGTGAAAGACAGCATAATATGTGCTGGGTCTCAGCTCGTCTCCTCAGAGGACTGAATGGATGTCAGCAATAATGGGATCCTGGTGTTTAATCACTCTCCTGCTGCTTCTCTCTCAGTGGTTGTGAAGGGATATTCCTTAAATCATTGGTGCAGCACAGCGGTCCGGACTCGTCATCGGCTACTGCTGCCAATCACGGGTGTCACAGGCTCGTAAGCCTTAGTGTGTATCCCGGCTGGTCCGCTCCGCCCATTTCCGCATTCGTCATAGGCTCGAACGGCCAATCACGGGCATCATCGGCTCAAATGCCTTTGTATTCGTTTTCTATACTCCGGCATCTCGATCAGCTGGGATGTGAAATTCCTTTATAGTTAATGTGGTGGCGTCAGATGCTACAGCGAGTCCATGCTCTAATATGGATCTGCAGCACCTTATACCATAACGAATCAGTGGGAAATGAACTACATGAGGCACTAAAGGGAAAAAAACACATTTGGCAACTCCATAAGAGCTGATACATGGTCGTGGCTGACATCCTTTTGTACAGAACCTCAATAATACATATTTCCAACTTAAATCATGTATCATATGATCCATATTAATTGGCTTATATTCCTCATTTAGATGTCTCAATGTAACAATAAAAATACATCAAATTAAAAGTAGCATATGTGTTATTAAAAACCACTATGTACCTTATATTAATTTAAATAATATGAAAATCTTCATTAAAAAACAATTATTAAATTGTATTTGTAAGCACAATAAAAAAACACATAAATAATAATTAACCACATAAAAAATTAGTAATAAATAATAAAATTATATGCGATGCCACTTGTCATACCAATGACAGCTGTGTACTGTAAATTTACCTAAACTCATTAACCAAAATTAAATGAGCTTATACGTTTAGAAAGGACACACAGGTCTGAAAACATGACCTGTGTGTTTATTTTCATTTATTATGCACATCCTGTTATCTGAGCATGAAATATCCCCCTTAGGTGGTGGTATATTTGTTTGCTGGGTATCATACCAAACAAACAACAAAAAATGTCAAAAAAACTCCCTGAATTCCCCTAGTGGTCACTAATAAAACAATTAAGGTCTACATCAATATTGAGGTCATTAGGGCTTAAAGTATTGGTCAAATAAAGCCACTGGCCCAGATTCAGGTAGATTTGCCCATTACTTACACATGAGCAGCTCAGCTGAATTTCTCTGCGCTGGGGCAATTTAGCCAAATTGCCACCTGATTCAGGAATCGTTTGTTCAGTTAATTTGCTCCTGTTTAAGGCAAAGCTGAGGGCGCAAGGCCGCGCAAGTGAAAGTGGGTGTGCCCCTATGTAAATGAGCTTTTTTCGGCTCAGCAGAGGTTTGCGCCGGGCGCGCGCATGCGCAGTTATGGCGCTTCCGTCTGCGCATGCGTCAAACTGCGCCTAGCATACTTTCAGGGCATATCCTGCTCAGCTGCTTGCACTGAGCAAATAAATAGGAGCAGACTTGCGCAGGTTCTTTGCTGAATTTCATCCTGCTTTTTCCAACCCCCCCTGAGCAAGGAAATTCAGCCCATTTTGAAGAGATGGCACCTCCCAAAGGAACTAAAAAAAGAAAGGCCAACTTCGTGGCTGCGGAGATGGACATACTAATTGCTGCACTCCAGCAACATAAAGAAGTCCTATATGGTGCCCAGCGGCCAAACACCACCGTTGCCCAAAGGAGGGCTATCTATGAAGCCATAACCCTGGACATCAATGCCCTGGGTAATCAAGAGCGTTCCTGGGATGACATCCAGAAAAAACTAAATGATATGAGGCGCAGGGTCCGGGAGAAACTGGCTCTTATCCGCAAACATACCGGTGGCACGGGAGGTGGACCACGATGTAGGATCCGACTAAATCAGGAGGAGGAGCTTATTGCCCAAACTCTAGTGCAGGAGCAGGTGGAGGGACTTGCAGGGTACGACTCCACTGTTGGGAACTTGGGGACTGGTAAGTTATTTTTGTTTCATACCTGCTGTGCATCATGGGAGGGGGTAGAAGTGAACATATTTGTGGGTAGAAGTGAAGATGGAACTATTATTTTTGTTTCATATCTGCTGTTCATCATGGGAGGGGGTAGAAGTGAACATATTTGTGGGTAGAAGTGAAGATGGAACTATTATTTTTGTTTCATATCTGCTGTGCATCATGGGAGGGGGTAGAAGTGAACATATTTGTGGGTAGAAGTGAAGATGGAACTATTATTTGTGTTTCATATCTGCTGTGCATCATGGGAGGGGGTAGAAGTGAACATGTGAGCAGTGTGTTGCACCAGCAAAATGTTTCGTTTTGGTGTCATCCACAGGTGGTGATGAGGATGATGAAGCTGGGCCGTCTTCGGCTGCGGGGCGACCCACGCCATCCATACCTGAGCCAGGGGTCCAGTCAGGCCCCATGGACATTATGGCAATGCTTGTACAGGAGGAGATCCTACCGGGGACAAGTATGGTGGAGGAAGTGGTTTTGGAGGAGGATTCCTTTTTCCTCATCCAGGAGGACTCTGGCTCCCTCCAGGAGGATACCACCATCCCTGATCAACCCACCACCCCCCCGGCCAGCACATCATCCCCCTCCAGGGCAAGCCCCTCCAGGGCAAGCCCCTCCATTGTGGACCCCTCCCCTTCTCCCTCTGTCCGTGCCCGAGCCTCTCCTCCCAGGAAGGCTCTGTCCAAAACCAGGCATATACCCTCCAGCCTCCGTCACGGTCTGCTGGAGGAGCAGGCCCTGCAGAGCCGCCATATAGGGGCCATGGTGGGAGATGTAAGACGTCTGGCGGACAGCATGGCATCCACCTCCACCTCTGTGCAGCATGCCCTCACCCTGCATGCAGACCGGGACAAGCATGTCTCACAGAGCCTGGATGAAATAAGTGGCAACTCCAAGGCCATAGTCACGTGCTTGGTGGCTCAGCAGAACGCCCCTGCTTTATTAACCGCTGAGGTCAGCAGGATGGCAGCTGCGGTGGAGGCCAACACCGCTGCTGTGCAGGCCAACACCGCTGCAGTGCGGGAGGAGGGGAGAGTTACCCTCCGTCATCAGCGGAACACCACCACACGCCAAATGCGGATGTTGGCCCAGACCAACACCATCCTCGCCCGCCTGGCCAACGCCATGGAGGGCATGCAGCCACCACCTGCGAGGAGTCTGGAAGTAGGGGTTGCTGCTCCTCCCCCCCTCCATCCCCACCCCATGCCTCCTCCGCACCACGGAGATTGAGGAGCCGGAGCCGGGGCACCCTTGGCCCAAAGAAGAAATAAAAAAATTAGTATAATTTGAACAATTATTATATGCTCAGAATATGAGCTATTTTTTTATTATATATGCTCAGAATATGAGCTATTTTTTTGTAGTCCCTACACACGGTGAGGAGTGTATACTACAGTGTGACTGGTGTGTGAATGGGGGGGGTGGCACTCCTGCTGGAAAAGGGGTGTCACCCTCTGCCATGTGAAAGGTGTATGAATGGACAGCAACATAA
Source organism: Rana temporaria (assembly GCF_905171775.1). Taxonomy (NCBI): domain Eukaryota; kingdom Metazoa; phylum Chordata; class Amphibia; order Anura; family Ranidae; genus Rana; species Rana temporaria. The sequence goes on along the minus strand of NC_053501.1, from coordinate 85,536,696 downwards.
TTGGAGCCTTGACGCGGCGTTGCTGCTCCCTAATACCATGGGGTATTGTTGGGTCTAATCCAATTTGGGGTGCATGTGTCGTGTGTGTGCTAGGGACCACAGTGGTGTGCATACATGCATTATACTTGTGACAAGATCAGGGTGTGTTTAATGTGCATAGAGACGTTCCACAAGACCATTCCGGATTGCTCTTCCCTCAGAAGATCCAGTAGTGTTTATTGGGGGGGGGGGGTTGCGTGGTTCGGGGGTAAGGTCATTGCGTAGCTCAATGTGCATGCCCCTTCTCTCAGCAAAATTGTGGAGAATACAACATGCCCCGATGATTTGGCACACAAAGTTGGGTGAATACAACAGGGTCCCCCCTGATTTATCCAGACATCTGAATCGAGATTTAAGGGTGCCAAATGTGCGCTCCACCACCGCACGGGTACGTGCATGGGCTTCGTTAAATCTTTCCTCTCCTGGTGTTTGAGGGTTACGAAATGGGGTCATCATGTGAGGTCCCAGGGCATATGCTGCGTCACCTGGAAGGGAAAAGACAGGAGGATGTTAGTTGTGCATGTGCCCCTTGTGATGTCTGCATCATGGGGGGGGGCAGTCATACCTGACACCCATGTCACTCACCAATCAGCCAGCTGTCTCCATACATGTTCTGGTCAAACTCGGTTGGGATGGGGCTGTGTCGGTAAATAAAACTGTCATGGCTTGACTCTGGGTGTTTGGCACGGACATGCCATATGAGATCCACAATCACCTGCACATTTATCGAATGCCAATGCTTCCTGTTGCAGTAGATATGCTCGAGGTGCCGGGGGGGGGGGCGTAGTGCCACATGGGTACAATCTATTAAACCCACAGTGCGTGGGAATCTGGCTATTTCATAAAAATCACTGATTGCCTTCTGCCGCAGGTCAGCCGTGGTTGGTTTGATAAATTGTGTGCCCATGCGTCTGAGTATTGCAGGGATCACTTGGTGCACACACCTGCTCATGCTGGATTGGGACATCCCCGCCACCATTCCACCTGTGCGCTGAAATGAGCCACTTGCCAAAAAATGAAGGGTTGCCACTACCTTCACCAGTGGCTGCACTGCCTGTCCCCGATGGGTCGGGCTGCTGATGTCATCCTGCAGGATTGTTACCAACTCAAGGATGACTTCAGGGCTGAAGCGAAACATGCGATACACCTCATTATCACTCATATCAAAAAGGTTGTAGCGCCCTCTGTAAATCCTCTCCCGTGCCCTCCTACGAGTCGGCTCAGTCAATAGAATATCAAGAACCATAGCTGCCCCTGGCATGTTGGTGCACAGATGTGAGGTCCCGAAAATGTGGCTGCTCTGCTTGTTCAGCTCGTCTGTCTAGCTGCTGCTGAAGTTGCGTGCTCCTGCAGCTGACATGTGGCCATCTTTTGCTAATTTGCCCCTGCTTTTAGAAGGAGCAAGTTTGCGCGGGGAAAAAAGCTTGCGCGCTTCCAGCGCAAGATGCGCATTACACGCGCATGTTTCTGAATCATCGGCAGTACCTAATTTGCATATTCGCTGAGGGAATAACATGAATGCGCAAGTTACACCCCGCGCAAAATTGCGCAATAATTGCGCCGGAGCAGCGAGTCTCCTTGCGCGGGAAAAAGGCAGAATTTCAGGCTTAGCTGGTTTACAGAATCAGCCGCAAATTTGCCTGGGAGCAAATCAGTATTTGCGCGGCGCAAATTACACTTGCTCCCGCGCAAGTGCTTCTTGAATCTGGGCCACTGAGTTTCACGCTTCGATATCTCGCGGACCATATTAGCCCCCCTCCAGTTACGATCTATACGATCGATACCCCAAAATTTGAGTCCAATGGGATTTTTTTCATGTTTATCCCTGAAGTGAAGCGAGACTCTATGATCTTTATAGCCTATAGTGATGTTATAAATATGCTCTGATACCCTTTTAGTCAATGTTCTTTTTGTGCGCCCAATATACATTAGGCCACATGGGCATTCCAGAGCATATACCACATGTGTAGTTTTGCATGTGATACATTCCTTGATCTCGAACTCCTTTCCATTTGCGGTTGATGTAAACCTAGTAAGTCCTCTCAGATGTGTGGATACTTGACGACATGACTTGCATCTCCTACATGCTGTGAATCCTACTCTGTCCCAAAACATCTTAATTTTCTTGGGGGGATCCAACACTTTTTTCACAATTTGATCTCCAAAAGAAGATGCTTTTCTGTATATGAAGCGTGGATTTTCAGGTAATGCCATCTTTAGTACTCTATCCATAGTAAGAATGTTTCAATGATTTTTAAATATGGCTTCTATTTCACGATATTGTTCATGATAGGTGGAGATGAAGCCCCATTCGTGAGCTTGATTTGGTGGGCGATCTTTTGGTTCCAACATGTTTTTTTGTGAGATTTGTCCCACCTCTTTCATCCAGTTGTCTAAATACTCCAATTTGTATCCTTTCTCCACGAATCGTTGTTTGATAAGTGAGGCTTGGGCCCAATAGTCATCATCTTTGGTACAGTTACGCCTAATGCGTGTAAATTGGCCCTTGGGTATATTCTTGAGCCATAGTGGGTGGTGCCCACTCTGTATTGGTATGTAACTATTCCTGTCTGTATCTTTAAAATCAGCTCCTTCTTCTTGTTATTATAGATCCACTTGTCCTCCCATTCACTCATGAAGAGATTGGCTAAGCTAGGTGCAAACTTTGCACCCATTGCTACACCAGTCTTCTGAGTGTAGTACTGTCACCCATACCAAAAATAATTATGGGTAAGACAGTAATCCAATGCCATCTTGAGGAATTTTTTTCTGAATAAATGGTAGCTCATCTCTCTTGCTTAATGCCCAATTAAGGGCTAGGAGGGCGTCATCGTGTTGAATATTAGTATACAATGCCGAAACGTCAGCAGTGACTAAAAACACTTCTGATCCTATAGGGAATGTAACTTCCTTCACTTTTTGTATGAAGCTGGTGGTATCTTTCAGGAAGGCTTTTGTGGTAACAACACTACTTTGCATAAAATGATCTAGGTATTGACCAATCCTAGCCGTAACAGAGCCTATTCCATTCACAATTGGCCTAGCTGGTGGTGCAATTGGGTCTTTGTGAATTTTGGGAACTGTATATATAGTAGGTGTCCTGCTAAAGCTTGGGCACAGGTACAGTTTTTCTTTTTTGGTAATAACCCTCATGTAGTACCCGTAATCCACCAAATTATGCAAATCCACTCTATATTGTTTTGTAGGATCATTGTTTAGAAGTCGATATGTGCTTTGATCATCTAACATCTCCTGAAGTTGGGTGTGGTAGTATGTCTTGTCCATTACCACCACCCCTCCTCCTTTGTCCGCTGGTCGGATTATGATATCTTTTCTTTCTTCTAAAGCTTTTATACCTTCTTGTATGTGTTTAGGGTTAAGACTCTTTTTTATCGGCATTGTTTCTAAATCATTTAGTACCAACTGCTTAAACACCTCCACATGATGGTTACTAGGTTGAGGTGGATTAAACAGCGATTTGTTTTTAAGTCCACTATCCAAGCCTATTACCTCTTTCTGTTTGTTGTTTCTTAGATTGAAGTTATTAGACAAAAAATACTTTTTAATATTGACCTTTCTGATGTATTTTTGAATGTCAATATAGACATTGAATTTGTTTAGGGGTTTTGTAGACGTGTATTTTAGTCCAGCATTTAAAATATTGGTCTCTTTTTGGGTCAGAGTGACAGATGATAGATTATATATCCCACTTAATCTACCTGTCTTGGCCTTTTTCTGCTGGACTCGTTGCCCTGCTCGGCATCCTCTCCGTGTGGGTTTCTGTTGTTCCTGATAGGGCTGTATGATACTTCTCGTTGTGGGGGATACCACCATTCCTGGTTCGGGTTGGCATTGTGGGTTTGCTGTCCCCGTCCCCTCCAGGGTCTGTTGCCTCTGCCCCGTCCTCGTGAGTTCAGCCTCATACCTCTCCCTAAAAAAGGCACTGGTCTGGGTGAGGGTGCATGATGTGCATTCTCCCTACTATCCTGTAGGGGACCATATCTATTTTGGGTATAGGCCGTATATTGGTCATCATATCCTGGATTGGATGTCTCACGTTCCACATATGGTTGTCCATGGCCTCCTCTTGGGTTGCCCCTATTATTACCCCTTACTGATTGTTTATTACCCCTCCCCCTTAGATTCTGGGAGATTGGTATTGGTCTCACTAAATTACGTGAGTCAGTGTTGGTCATAGTGTTTGTCCTTCCATCAGTAGGACAAACAGACGGTTGACTACTACTTTGTTGCGTCTGAAGTCTTGCTTCATCTGCACCCTGCCAAAAATATATTGTGTCTTTCTTGAAATCGTTCATATCCCTCCTGAATTTTTTAATTTTCTTCTTCTGTGTTTCCTTGTCTATTTTTTTCAACTTTTTCTTAATTGTGAGGTATTGACGCGTGCGTTAGAGCGAGAGCAATACTTTTAGCACTAGACCTCCTCTGTAACTCTAAACTGTTAACCTGAAGAAAAAAAATGTGCGTGTTCGCTTCTGACTAAGAGGACAGGTGCATTTTAATTATTACTATTTATTTTTGTTACGTATGATTGTGATTGTTGGACAGAGGTGATTAAACAGTGTATCATCTCATTAATGCAGAGGGGCATGATATACACACGAATGGTGCATTCATGAATGCTCTCATTACTTTTGCATATGAATGCCGCTTATTTATTTAGATGTAAACACAGGGTCTGCAGGTAAATCATCATTACACAACAATGGTGCAGAGCTGGGCAGCATTTAGTGGCAGCAGTACACACTGCATTTAAAGGTCTAGATTGTGATAAGATTAGGACAATTTAAGCTGACCTGGCAATTATTATGGATAAATTGAGACAGCCGGATAACATGATAAGGTTCATCGACAAATACAGGGAAATGCGCAACTGGGAGATAAAGAACAACCAGTATCACAACAGCGTTGTAAGAAGGGCAACAATTGAACAATTAGCCATTTATATGCAGACATGGATCCCAGAGGCAGATTAAACCATGATAAACAGCAAAATAAATAACCTGAGGAATGCTTATAAGAAGCAATATAAAGAGGTCTGCGCTTCGCTGAGATCAGGAGCAGCAGCAGATAAAATTTATAAGCCCGAGCTGTGGTACTTCCAACACCTCCGTTTCTGGACGATCAGATAGAAACCAGAGAATCACTTTTCAGTCTTCCCTCCACCCTTCCCTCCACCGTTCCCCCACCCCTGAAGAAGGTGCCGAGGAGCAGGCTGAGACAGAAGAGCCAGATCTGAACATCTTTAGCCAGGTATAGTAGTTTACAACATATTTCTTGGCCTCGAATTATTGTTGGTTTAACAAGATGTTTTTTTTTAACCAAAATGAAAGATTTAAACAAAAAAAAAAGGTCAGATATTAGTTTGACAGGGATGCCAACTGCAGGGGTCAGAATGAGAGTCTGTTCAATTTTGATTATAACATTCTAATTGCAACAGTCATGAGCTTTAAAATGTGTGTGATTGATGAAGCAAAAAATAAAACCATGTCCCTTTTTTATACACAGGAAGAGCTCAGCCAAGAGGAGGAGGAGGCTCCAGAATGTGGCAGCCAGGAGTAGGGATGAGCCGAACATACCCGGGTTCGGTTCGCACCAGAACGTTCGAACAGACCGCGGGTTCGCACGAACATTTAGAACCCCATTGAAGTCTATGGGACTCGAACGTTCTAATTCAAAAACGCTAATTTTAAAGACCAATATTCAATTTAATGTTGAAAAACGTCTTTCAGAACCCGGGTCTTGCCCCAGGGAACATGTATCAATGGAAATTTTTTTTTTAAAACGGACGTTTTTCCGGAGCAGCGATTTTAATGATGCTTGAAGTGATTTTTTTTTTTTAAATTCCTTAAAATATCACACCTGCTGTGTGTCTATAGTAGTGGCACGTGTTTAGAAATGTCCCTGCACAACATGAAATTATTATATGAACAAAGTAATTTAATACTGCTTGCGCGCGTGCTGTGTAGCAACAATATCTTTTTTGTGAAAGCAAAATTGTAGAAAAAAGGGCACCCCTCAAACATACTGTAATTGGAGCGCAACAAAGAGCCACGTGCAAAGTATTGCATCAAAAATTGTTATTAGGCGCCCCTGTTACACAGGGGCACAAAAATGTGTCCGTAGGCACATCACAACACTGCAACCCCTCCCAATATCTGTAATTGGAGCGCAACAAGGAGCCACGTGCAAAGTATTGCATCAAAAATTGTTATTAGATGCCCTTGTTACACAGGGGCACAAAAATGTGTCCGTAGGCACAACACAACACTGCAACCCCTCCCAATATCTGTAATTGGAGCGCAACAAGGAGCCACGTGCAAAGTATTGCATCAAAAATTGTTATTAGACGCCCCTGTTACACAGGGGCACATAAATGTGTCCGTAGGCACAACACAACACTGCAACCCCTCCCAATATCTGTAATTGGAGCGCAACAAGGAGCCACGTGCAAAGTATTGCATCAAAAATTGTTATTAGACACCCCTGTTATACAGGGGCACAAAAATTTGTCCGTAGGCACAACACAACACTGCAACCCCTCCCAATATCTGTAATTGGAGCGCAACAAGGAGCCACGTGCAAAGTATTGCATCAAAAATTGTTATTAGGCGCCCCTGTTACACAGGGGCAGAAAAATTGTGCCTTAGGCCACGTGCAAAGTATTGCATCAACAATTGTTATTAGGCGCCCCTGTTAAACAGGGGCAGAAAAATTAGGCCTTAGGCACTGGTAGCGGAGCACAGAAAAACAACATTTCTTACTAGCTATCAGCAAGAAAGGTGAGGAGGAGAAGGATATTATATCAGCAGCATAACAGGACAGTCACTCAGCATCAGCAGTCTCAAAGGGATCTGACATTTCAACAAAAAAATATTATTCAGTAACATCAGCATCAGGTGCTTGGTAGCTGGTGTTGATCCAAGCCTGATTCATTTTGATAAAGGTCAGTCGATCAACAGAGCGGACTAAAAAATTGTCTGAACCCATCGGTCAGACGGCCACCATCTCCACCGCTCCTTCTCTGACTCACCGAAGCCTCAGCAAGACGTTGTCCATTGCACAGACCCTTCTGCAAGGCCTCCCGCAGAAGTTTCATCTTCTGCTCCCTCTGCGATGGCAACATAAGGTCTGCTACCTTACTCTTGTAACGTGGATCAAGGAGAGTTGCCATCCAGTAATGATCCCTCTCCTTGATAGCACGTACACGAGGATCCTTACGCAGGCTTTGCAGGATCAGGGAGGCCATGCAGCGTAGGTTTGCAGAGGCATTCAGGGCACAGTCCTCTGGGTCACTGAGGACGACAGGATCCGCAGCCACCTCATCCCAGCCACGTAAAAGTCCACGTGTTCCTTGGGACTGTAAATTATCCCTTGAAGACTGCTGCTGTTGATGCTGTGTGCTAGGCTCCACCTCCATGCTGCTGATACAATCATTCTCCTCCTCCTCCTCATCCTCCTCCTCTTCCTGTGTTCTAGGTGGGCAAGCAGGAACAGTGTCTGGATAAAGGGGGCCTTGAGAGGTAAGGAAGTCCTCCTCTTCCTCCCTCTGTTCTGCCTCAAGGGCCCTGTCCATTATTCCATGTAGGGTGTGCTCCAACATGTGAATAAGCGGGACAGTCTCACTGATGCATGCACTGTCACTGCTCACCATCCTCGTGGCCTCCTCAAATGGTGACAGGACAGTGCATGCATCCCTGATCAAGGCCCACTGGCGTGGTGAAAAAACCCAAGCTCCCCTGAGCTAGTTCTGCTGCCATATTGGCACAGGTACTCATTGATGGCCCTCTGCTGCGTGTGCAGCCGCTGCAGCATGGCCAACGTAGAGTTCCATCTGGTGGGCATGTCACAGATTAGGCGGTTCTTGGGCAGGTTGTATTCCCTCTGGAGGTCTGTCAGCCGAGCACTGGCATTATATGACCTCCGGAAATGCACACAGACTTTCCTGGCCTGCTTCAGGACATCCTGTAAGCCCGGGTACCTGCCCAAGAACCGCTGCACCACCAAATTGAGAACATGCGCAAAACAGGGCACATGGGTGAGTTTTCCCTGTCGCAGGGCAGAGAGGAGGTTGGTGCCATTATCGCTGACCACCATTCCAGGCTTCAGCTTCTGAGCACCGCATGGCATCTCTTGGCCTGCATTCCTGCGTAGCCCCTCGTACGCCTACGGAGCACGGCTGGTTCTGAGGAAACATCACCACAGGAAGAGGCCACAGAGGAAGAAGAAGAGGAGGGGGTGGAGGAGAGAGGTGTGTCACAAGCAGTAGTAGTGTTTTGGAGGCGTGGTGGCGGAACAACCTCCAAAACTACTGTACCTTGCCCTGCGTCCTTCCCAGCTGCCAGCAGAGTCACCCAATGGGCCGTAAAAGACAGGTAACGTCCCTGTCCATGCCTTACCACTGACCGCCCTGTCCAGCGAGGCATGGACATTGTCTTCCACATGACGGTAGAGAGCCGGAATCACCTTCCGTGAGAAAAAGTGGCATTTGGGTACTTGCCACTGAGGTACTGCACATTCCACAAACTCACGGAAGGGGGCAGAATCTACCAACTGAAAAGGTAACAGTTGAAGTGCTAGCAATTTTGCTAAGCTAGCATTCAACCGCTGGGCATGAGGATGGCTGGGAGTGTACTTTTTTCAGCGCTGCAGCAGCTGGGGCAGGGAAATTTGTCTGGTACTATCAGTAGATTGCCCGCATGTACTACCACTACTAGGTTGTGACACACCTATTTCTACAACTTCAGTGCAGGCTTCAGAGAGGACTGGGGGTCTAGTGGGGTTGGAGGTCACAGAAGGGCAAGGGGAGGTACGCTTTGGTCTTTGGTGTGGGTCTTTCTGGTATGCTTGCCAACGAGCTGCATGGCAGCTTGACATATGTCTGGACAAGCATGTGGTGCCCAAGCAGGTGATGTTTTGGCCACGCGAGATACGCTTGAGACATATGTTGCAAACAGCAAAGGTACGATCTGATGGACATGTTTCAAAAAAGGCCCACACCAAAGAACTTTTGCTGTACCGTTGAGACACAGCAGTGCCACGTAATGCAGTTGGTGTGCTGCCCTTAAGCTGACCCCTGGAGGGCATCCTGCCTCTTTGGAGATGTGCCTGTGCCTCGTCCTCCTCCTCCTCCTCTTCCTCCTCCTCTCTCCTATCAGGCACCCAGGTAGAGTCAGTGACCTCATCATCCCCTCTCTCCTCATCATCACTGTCGACAACCTGGCAGTATGCTCCAGCTGGGGGAACATCACTCCCAGATTGTTGTCCCTCTTGGCCACCCCCTCTCCCTGGGCTCACATCAATTCCTTCCTCTATCTGTGTTCCGTCATCGGAGTCTTCAAAACGCTGCGCATCTTCATGCAGCATGTACCCAACACTGTGTTGAAACAGTTCGGGGGACTCCTCAGGAGGACATGGTGGGACTAGGGAAGGATTGTTGTGTGATGCCATTGTGCAGAGGGAAGAGGACGCCTTGGCAGCTGCTTTGCCAGACAAACTATGATCAGTCTGTGTGAGAGAGGATGAGGAGGATGAGGACGGATTGGTCATCCACTCCACTAATTTCTCTGCATGTTGAGGCTCAACACGGCAAGCTCCCGAAAAGGATGAGCGGCCATGGCCACGTGCTCAAGAGGATGTACCACATCCACCACCAGTGTTACCTCTAGATGCAGAGCCTGCTTGCCCTCATGACTCTCTGCCTCTCTTTGTCCTTCCAGCCATATTTATGCGTTCAGGTACTATGTAACAAAACAAACGCAGTCACACCAACTACGTTCAGGTGTTAGTAAACTGCACACGCGCAGTAAGAGCAACTGTGTTCAGGTGCTATGTAACAAAACAGACGCAGTCACACCAACTGCGTTCAGGTGTTAGTAAACTGCACACGCGCAGTAAGAGCGACTGCGTTCAGGTGCTATGTAACAAAACAGACGCAGTCACACCAACTGCATTCAGGTGTTAGTAAACTGCACACACGCAGTAAGAGCGACTGCGTTCAGGTGCTATGTAACAAAATAGTCGCAGTCACACCGACTGCGTTCAGGTGTTAGTAAACTGCACACACGCAGTAAGAGCGACTGCGTTCAGGTGCTATGTAACAAAATAGTCGCAGTGACACCAACTGCGTTCAGGTGTTAGTAAACTGCACACACGCAGTAAGAGCGACTGCGTTCAGGTGCTATGTAACAAAACAGATGCAGTCACACCAACTGCGTTCAGGTGTTAGTAAACTGCACACACGCAGTAAGAGCGACTGCGTTCAGGTGCTATGTAACAAAATAGTCGCAGTGACACCAACTGCGTTCAGGTGTTAGTAAACTGCACACACGCAGTAAGAGCGACTGCGTTCAGGTGCTATGTAACAAAACAGTCGCAGTCACACCAACTGCGTTCAGGTGTTAGTAAACTGCACACACGCAGTAAGAGCGACTGCGTTCAGGTGCTATGTAACAAAACAGACACAGTGACACCAACTGCGTTCAGGTGTTAGTAAACTGCACACACGCAGTAAGAGCGACTGCGTTCAGGTGCTATGTAACAAAACAGATGCAGTCACACCAACTGCGTTCAGGTGTTAGTAAACTGCACACACGCAGTAAGAGCTACTGCGTTCAGGTGCTATGTAACAAAATAGTCGCAGTGACACCAACTGCGTTCAGGTGTTAGTAAACTGCACACACGCAGTAAGAGCGACTGCGTTCAGGTGCTATGTAACAAAACAGACGCAGTCACACCAACTGCGTTCAGGTGTTAGTAAACTGCACACACGCAGTAAGAGCGACTGCGTTCAGGTGCTATGTAACAAAACAGACGCAGTCACACCAACTGCGTTCAGGTGTTAGTAAACTGCACACACGCAGTAAGAGCGACTGCGTTTAGGTGCTATGTAACAAAATAGACGCAGTCACACCAACTGCGTTCAGGTGTTAGTAAACTGCACACACGCAGTAAGAGCGACTGCGTTCAGGTGCTATGTAACAAAACAGACGCAGTCACACCAACTGCGTTCAGGTCTTAGTAAACTGCACACACGCAGTAAAAGCGACTGCATTCAGGTGCTATGTAACAGCACACACGCAGTCACACCAACTGCGTTTAGTTGCTATTAAACAGCACACACGCAGTAAGAGCGACTGCGTTTCTGTGCAATTCAATAGCCCACTTGCATTAACAGCGACTGCGTTTCTGTGCAAATAAATTGCACACGTGCAGTAACAGGTAATGCGTGTATGTGCAATTAACTAGCACACGTTGAATAACACGGAGTACTATGTTTAAGCTAATCCCTAATGCAGGCAATACAACACGTTAGAGCGCTGCATGAAGAACAATCTCCTGCCTGACAGATACTAATAGCAGATCTAGCTGAGCTATACAGTTTATAAATATATTGACAACTGCGTTCAGGTGTTAGTAAACTGCACACACACAGTAAGAGTGACTGCGTTCAGGTGCTATGTAACAAAATAGTCGCAGTGACACCAACTGCGTTCAGGTGTAAGTAAACTGCACACACGCAGTAAGAGCGACTGCGTTCAGGTGCTATGTAACAAAACAGACGCAGTCACACCAACTGCGTTCAGGTGTTAGTAAACTGCACACACGCAGTAAGAGCGACTGCGTTCAGGTGCTATGTAACAAAACAGACGCAGTCACACCAACTGCGTTCAGGTGTTAGTAAACTGCACACACGCAGTAAGAGCGACCGCGTTCAGATGCTATGTAACAAAACAGACGCAGTCACACCAACTGCGTTCAGGTGTTAGTAAACTGCACACACGCAGTAAGAGCGACTGCGTTTAGGTGCTATGTAACAAAATAGACGCAGTCACATCAACTGCGTTCAGGTGTTAGTAAACTGCACACACGCAGTAAGAGCGACTGCGTTCAGGTGCTATGTAACAAAACAGACGCAGTCACACCAACTGCGTTCAGGTCTTAGTAAACTGCACACACGCAGTAAGAGCGACTGCATTCAGGTGCTATGTAACAGCACACACGCAGTCACACCAACTGCGTTTAGTTGCTATTAAACAGCACACACACAGTAAGAGCGACTGCGTTTCTGTGCAATTCAATAGCCCACTTGCATTAACGGCGACTGCGTTTCTGTGCAAATAAATTGCAATTAACTAGCACACGTTGAATAACACGGAGTACTATGTTTAAGCTAATCCCTAATGCAGGCAATACAACACGTTAGAGCGCTGCATGAAGAACAATCTCCTGCCTGACAGATACTAATAGCAGATCTAGCTGAGCTATACAGTTTATAAATATATTGACAACTCCTAGGGATGTGAATATATTCTCTACGAACTGTAGATTTAACTATACTGACTAGCCTTCCTGCTCTATCTATCTATCTATCTATCTATCTATCTATCTATCTATCTATCTATCTATCTATCTATCTAGTAGAAAAGACACTGGGGCTGATTTACCAAGCCTTTACTCCATGACTCATGGAGTAAAAGCAGGAGTAGCAGCCGTTTGGTCATTTACTAAAGAAATACGCTGCTAGTGCAGTGTATTTCCCTAGTTACTAATGTGCTCCGTGCGCCCAGGAGAGGGCGCATTGTGCACCAGTACAGACCTGGCGCACGGCACATTGAAATGTAAATTGCGGGGGTTTGGGCGGGAGTTTATTAGGGGGGAGGTGGGGGGATGCAGGGGAAGTGAAGTGACATGTGTTTGAATGTGTTTGGCGGGCCGAATTGAAAGTGAAAGTGTTTTTTGCAAACAGATCCCTGTACGCTTGCACAGTGCGCCTGAACCTCGGGAGGTTCATTTGCATACTGGGCATGCGTAGAGAGAAATTTCGGAGCTTCCCGTGCGCCGTGTCAGTACGCCGTGAGAATCTTGGTAAATACCAAGCGGCCTACCCGTGATTGCGCTGCGTGACGCAGCGCACGGGAATCTCCGAGCTGTTTTCAGCCATGAAGGGGAACTCCGCGCCAAATTTCAAACTTGAAATCGGCGCGGGTCCCCCTCCAGGGCTACATTAGGCTCTTAGGCTTGGTCCGGAACGTGAGGGGTTAACCCCTCCCCAGATCCAAACCAAGCCCTCATCCCAACCACGCAGTCTGGCCCGGACAGGAATGGGGGTGGGGACGAGCGAGCGCCCCCCCCCCCCTCCTGAGCCGTACCAGACCGCATGCCCTCAACATGGAGGAGTGTGTGCTGTGGGGGAGGGGGGCACTGCCCCCCCACCCCACAGCACTCTTGTCCCCATGTCGATAGGGACAAGAGCCTCTTCCCGACAACCCTTGCCATTGGTTGTCGGGGTATGCGGGCGGGGCTAATCGGAATCTGCGAGCTCCCTTTAATAAGGGGGCCCCCAGATGCCGGCCCCCCACCCTATGTGAATGAGTATGGGGTACATCGTACCTCTACCCATTCACCTGGGGGAAAAGTGTAAAGTAAAATAAACACACCACACAGAATAAAATATTTTATTAATCAGCTCCGGAGCCCCCCCTTTCTTCTTTCACAAGGGGGGGTTTCTTCTCTCCCGATCTTCTGCCGGGACCCTGGGCTTCAGTGATTTCTGCCGGGGGAGGGCGCCATCCCTTGGTCCTCTCCGGAGCCTTCCGCCGGGTGCCCCCACCCCATTTAAGCTCTTTTACATTAGGGGGGGCCATCCAGACTTCGGCGACTTCTGCCGGGGGATGTCGCCTATCCCCCGGTCTTTCCGGTGCCTTCCGCCAGGGTTCCGGTCTTCCTGGTCTTCTGCCGGGGGTGCGCCAACTCCCCGGTCTTTTCTCTGCTACCTCTTCTGCCTGGCTCCCCCGCGGAGCCAGGGCTTTCTTCCGTCTTCTTTCTTCTCTCTTCCTTCTTCTGCCTGTCTCCTCCGGGAGCACAGGGCTTGTCTGCGCTGTCCTCTCCCTTCTCTTCCATTGGATGTTGACACGACGAGGTTCCGCGCTGACATGCCGTGTGAGCGACGGGCATGGACTTATATAGGGCAATGCCACCATGTGACCTCAACCCATGTGACATCACATTCCCTGGGCATGATGGGAATGTGATGTCACATGGGTTGAGGTCACATGGTGGCATTGCCCTATATAAGTCAATGCCCATCGCTCACACGGCATTCCAGCGAGGAACCTCGTCGTGTCAACATCGAATGGAAGAGAAGGGAGAAGACAAGCCCTGGGCTCGGCGGAGGAGCCAGGCAGAAGCGGAAGGCACCGCAGAAGCCCGGAGGGTGGCGCCTTCCGGCGGAAGAAAGCCCTGTGCTCCGCAGAGGAGACAGGCAGAAGCGGAAGGCATCGCAGAAGCCCGCGGGTGTCGCCCCCCGGCGGAAAACACCGTAGAAGCCCGGGACCCTCCCCCAAACGCAAGGTGCCTCACTGGTGAAGGGGGTCCCGGTGAAAGACGGCGCTGAATACGGGGCACCCCCCCCGCAGAAACCGACGAAGCCCGGGACACTCCCCCAAAGGCAAGGAGCCTCACTGGTGAAGGGGGTCCCGGTGAAAGATGGCGCTGAAGACGGGGGGAGGGTAGGTGAACCCCCCTGCAGAAAGCGACGGAGCCCTCCCCCATAGGCAGGAGCCTCATGGTGAAGCGGGCTCCGGCAGAAGACGGCGAAGCCCGGGGCTTAATGGGGTGGTGGTGGGGGGCCCCGGCAGAAGACCCCCGGCAGACTAATAAATGAATTTATTAATGTGTGTTGTGTTTTATTTCTTTACATTTTTTTCCCCAGGTGAATGGGTAGGGGTACAATGTAGGGTTGTCCACTTTTTTAGGACCGAGTACAAGTACCGATACTTTTTTTCAAGTAGTCGCCGATACCGAATACCGATACTTTTTTTAAATGTTATGTGACCGTTTTCAAACCACAATACAGACTAAGGATATTTTCTTTAGAATTATGAAGAACTGGTACATCATGGTGTGGGGCTGTTTTTTAGCATACGGTACTGGAAAACTACATATCATTGAAGGAGTGATCACTGCCAGTGCCACCTATCAGTGCAGCTCATCGGTGCCAGTGCCCAAAAGTGCAGCTAGCCAGTGCCACCTATCAGTGCAGATCAGTGCCCATTAGTGCAGTGTTTCCCAACTCCAGTCCTCAAGGCACACCAACAGGTCATGTTTTCAGGCTTTCCATTATTTTGCACAGGTGATTTGATCAGTTTCACTGCCTTAGTAATTACCACAGCCGTTTCATCTGAGGGAAATCCTGAAAACCTGACCTGTTGGTGTGCCTTGAGGACTGGAGTTGGGAAACACTGCATTAGTGCATCAGTGCAGGGAGGCAGCTTATTAGGCCCGTGATTAAATGTTGTTCACTGCGTCAATTGGGCCTATATCATAATGCAGGCTGCAGCTGCCTGGACGTGTGTATTTATTATATAGTGGTCGTCGGCCGGCCGCCGAGCCCTGGTGAGAGAATTAAGTTTGGGCCTATATTATGATGGGGGCCTGGAGCTGCAGCTCCATCAGCCCCACGGTTAATCCGGCCCTGCCTCTATGCACCGCTCGATGTCACAAAAAAAAGTATTCTATTTTGGTATCTGGAGTATTTGCGCGAGTACGAGTACTAGCGGAAATACTCGGTATCGGTCCCGATACCGATACTGGTATCGGTATCGGGACAACCCTAGTACAATGTACCCCATACTCCTTCACATAGGGTGGGGGGCCGGAATCTGGGGGCCACCTTATTAAATGCGCCTCTCAGATTCTGATAAGCCCCCCGCCCGCATACCCCGACAACCACGGCCAGGGTTGTCGGGAAGAGGCTCTTGTCCCTATCGACATGGGGACAAGAGTGCTTTGGGGTGGGGGGGCAGTGCCTCCCTCCCCCACAGCACACACTCCCCCATGTTGAGGGCATGCGGTCTGGTTCGGCTCAGGAGGGGGGGGGGGCGCTCGCTCGTCCCCGCCCCCATTTCTGTCCATCCAGACTGCGTGCCTGGGATAAGGGCTTGGTCTGCATCTTGGGGGGGACCCCATGCTGGTTTTCGGCGTGGGTTTAACCCCTTATGTTCCAGACCAAACCTAAGAGCCTGGTATGCACCTGAAGGGGAACCCACATTTTTTTTTTTGGTCTGGAGTTCCCCTTCATGAACAGCGATCTGTCATTTACCCATGTCAGTCCCACCTCCCCTTCAGTTAGAACACACCCAGGGAACATATTTAACCCCTCCATCGCACCTAGTGTTAACCCCTTCCCTGCCAGTGGCATTTTTATAGTAAGCAATGCATTTTTAGAGCACTGATCGCTCTAAAAATGCCAATGGTTCCAAAAAAGTGTCCAATGTGTCCGCCATAATGTCGCAGTACCGATAAAAATCGCTGATCGCCGCAATAACTAGTTAAAAAAATATATATAACAAAAATGCCATATTTTGGAGACTTTTGCCAAAACCAATCAATAAACGCTAATTGCGATTTTTTTGGAACCAAAAAAATGTAGAATATGTATCGGCCTAAACTGAGGGATTTATTTATTTTTTAGAATATATATTTTTGGGGATATTTATTTTAGCAAAAAGTCAAAATTATTCTTTTTTTTTTTTTAAATTGTCGCTCTATTTTTGGTTATAGCTCTAAAAATTAAAAAAACGCAGAGGTGATCAAATACCACCAAAATAAAGCTCTCTTTGTGGGAAAAAAAAGGTTGCCAATTTTGTTTGGGAGCCACATCGCACGACTGCGCAATTGTCAGTTAAAGCGACGCCGTGCCGAATCACAAAAACTGGACCGGTCATTGACCAGCAATATGGTCCGGGGCTCAAGTGGTTAAAAATTCACAAAACACTAAAGTTAGCCCAATTTTTGGTGATAATGTGAAAGATGATGTTACGCCGAGTAAATAGATACCTTACATGTCACGCTTTACTATTGAAAACACTCCTGCAATGGGGCCATAATTCAGTACTGGAAATTCCCCATAGGCGACCTTTTTTTTTTTTCAGGTTACCAGTTTATAGCTACAGAGAAAGTCTAGTGCTAAAAGTATTACTCTCGCTCTAACGCACGCGACAATACCTCACATGTGTGGTTTGAACAGTGTTTACATATGTGGGCGGGACTTGCGTAAGTCCCGCCCACATATGTAAACACTGTTCAAACCACACATGTGAGGTATTGTCGCGTGCGTTAGAGCGAGAGCAATACTTTTAGCACTAGACCTTCCTTGTAACTATAAACTGGTAACCTGAAAAAAAAAGGTAGCCTATGGGGAATTTCAAGTACTGAATTTTGGCCCCATTGCAGGAGTGTTTTCAATAGCAAAGCGTGACATGTAAGGTATCTATTTACTCAGCGTAACATCATCTTTCACATTATCACCAAAAATTGGGCTAACTTTAGTGTTTTGTGAATTTTTAACCACTTGAGCCCGGACCATATTGCTGGTCAATGACCGGGCCGGTTTTTGTGATTCGGCACGGCGTCGCTTTAACTGACAATTGCGCAGTCGTGCAACGTGGCTCCCAAACAAAATTGGCAACCTTTTTTTTCCCACAAAGATTATTAAATGTGCTTGTTCACTTCTGTCTTTAACACCTCCCCTTCAGGCTGGAAAGCATCAGATCAGGGGAAAAAAAAAAAAGCTCTCATGCCATTGCAGCTTTGTTCCTACATGTGTGATGAACTGAGTCTGCTCAGACACTTAGAAAAAAATTATCCTTTCTTTTTAAAAGGTGAAAATCAGTTGGTTTGGGTTAATACCAGGTGTGCGCAATTACAAGCTCACCCAAACTAGAGACTGCAATTTGTTCATGTGATTTCAATTGCTTCATTACTAGCACTGTTATAAAAAGCATGGATCGATCATTCCTCAGCTGCCCTCAGAAGGGGCAGGCTGGCAGAAATGCTGTTGCTAAACACAAATGTGGTTTGTTGCATGTTTTTTTTTATTTTGCCAATGGTTTTTGTCTATTTTTAAATGATGTTCACTTTGATGTATTTGTCTGTGCGGCCTTATTTTATGAAAAAATTGTCAAGATGTTGTGACGTTAAAACTATGTATATTTTGATTTTTGAAATGTATTTTTGTTTGTGTTTGTTTGTCTTTTTTTGCTTTCCTTGTTTTGTTGACCAATAAAAATTACTTTAAAATTTGGAAGTTTGTCTTTTGTTACTTTTTCATGCTACATATTTTGACAGCTGCAGCTGAAATCGGTTTGGGCCTAACAAATTATGTGTGATTTTTGTCTAAGCTTCTTTCCTGGTGTGTAGGCATGAAATGTTTGCCATGTTTAATCTCGAGGAAATTAAAGACAAACTGGTAAGTATTTTCTTTTTTCTGCAGTGGTCCTCAGCCCTCAAGTACCCCCGACAGGACATGTTTTGTGGATTTCTCTTATCAAGAATTGCTGTCCAGACTGTCTTTTAAAGCACATGTGCAAGATGAAGGAAAACCTGCAAACATGGCCTGTGGGGGGGGGGGGGGGGGGGGGTTGCTATTGGTGGACAGGCTTGACGTGCTGATTTACAGCACTGTGCTTAAATCTAGCGCAAGGCAATCCTATTCTAATTGTGGGTGTTTGAGGGAAGCCAAGTGAGTGTTGGAACCCCTGCTTTGTGTTTTTTTTGGGTTGAGCTTTGTGTCCCTTTTCTTAAAATTGGCTTCACTTCCTGTCACACAGCTGAACAGGAAGTGAGGTTAAAACCCTACCAGTGTCTTTTCTTGGGGACACAGGTCAATCTAACTAGTGTCCCCATTAAGCAAATTGCAGTCCAGCACTGCTGTGTACACCCCAAATCATGGGTCTTCAAACTACGGCCCTCCAGTTGTTCAGGAACTACAATTCCCATCATGCCTAGTCATGTCTGTGAATGTCAGTGCATTACAAGGCCTCATGGGATGTGTAGTTCTACAACAGCTGGAGGGCCGTAGTTTGAGGATCCCTGCCCCAAATGATTATTTCGTTTGGGGTTTAGTAAAGACAAAGCCACTCTGCAAGTACAATCAAAGTTGCTGAAAATGAGAGAGGAAGCACTGATGGTTTTAACATCCAATCCTGTAGAAGCAAAGTTGTTTTGTTTTCTTCCTTGCTTTGCACTTGTAGTGCAAAGTGGATTTGCCTTTAGTAAATGGACCCCAAAGTCCAAGATCCCTAATAATTTGGGGTGTACACAGCAAAATGCTAGAGTGCAATTTACATAATGGGAAACTATTTAGATTGATCTCTGTGTCCCCAAGAAAAGATATTAGTAAGGTTTTACCCTCACTTCCTGTTTGGCTATGTGACAGGAAGTGAATGAATTAGAAAGGGTGAAGACACCTCACAAATGTTGTCACTATCAGGGGTGCAGACATCCCCAAAAAAATGAGCAGATAATACTTATTTGCAAATTAATAATTTTTTAGTTAACATTGGGTGCTCTAACACACACATTCATACATATTAGCCACGCTGTATCCTGGCCTATTGGCATGGTTATATTTTGTTAGGCCTCTCAATAAAACTCTATGAAATTTGTGCTTAAACTAGAACCAGGGGCGGACTGACAACTCATGGGGCCCCCAGGCAATAGAAGATTATGGGGCCCCTCTGGCTTACAGATGGCCACCACGCCAGGAGGCAGTGCAGCTAAAATCTTGGAATATTCACATTAAAAGCATGTCAGTTTCGTACATATCAGGGACAGATCTAAAAAAAACACAGATTTTTACATACTGTCCCTGGTTTTACTGAGCCTGGCAACCCTGATGGGGGCCCCCTAGTGGCATGTGGCCCTCGGGCAGTGCCCGAGTGACTTAATGGTCAGTCTGCCCCTGACTAGAACAACACTTTTTATTTTCTTTAATTTTGGATAGAGTGAGGGAGGGTTATAGGCCCTGTCAGTTTATTTTGTATTATCTGTGTCCAATTGGGGAGATTTGCCTTCACTTCCTGCCCCATAGCCAAACAGGAAGTGAGAGAAAAACTATGCAAATTAAGGGAGTCCAGTAACCCCCCCCCCAGAACTAGTGTGTGTGTGTGCCCTGAAAATTCCTGGACGGGTGATACAAAAACAGGGTGTGGCTTTGACAGGAAGGGGTGGGTCATTTTTCTATTAGGAGGTGCAGAAATGTAGTCAGGCCTAGGGCAGCACAAAACCTAAATATACTACTGCATATTAGGGCTTATTTAGACCGGATCCGATGTACAGCATGTTTTTATATTGTGGGGGGAAACCCACACAGGCACAGGGAGAACATGCAAACTCCATGCAGATGCTGTCACGGGCGGGATTCGAACCAACGACTCTTTTGCTGCTAGGTCAAAGTGCTATACACTACACCACTGTGCTGAACGAACATGATTGCAGCTGAAAGCATGAGATCTTTTTTTTTCCAATACCATGCTTTCCAGCCTTATTGACCCCGCCTCTCTCCATAAAGAGGACCTGTCACACACTAGTCCTATTACAAGGGATGTTTACATTCCTTGTAATAGGAAGAAAAGTGATCCGAAATCAAAAAAAGTGACAAAAAAGTGAAAGAAGAAAAATATGAGCTAAAAAACACAAAAAAATAAACGGCCCTGTCCCTAGAAGCTCGCACTCAGAAGCGAATATGCATGTAAGTCCCCACATATGTAAACACCATTTAAACCACACATGTGAGGTATTGACGCATGCGTTCGAGCGAGAGCAATAATTCTAGCCCTAGACCTCCTCTGTAACTCTGAACTGGTCACCTGTAAAAAAAAAAAAACAAGCATCGCCTATGGATATTTTTATGTCCCGAAGTTTGGCGCCATTCCATGATTGTGTGACAAGTCGGTATCTATTTACTCGGTGTAACATCATCTTTCACATTATCCATAAAAATTGGGCTAACTTTACTGTTTGGTTATTTTTAAATTCATGGACCGTGGTGTTTTTTTTGGGCAAAAAAAAAAAGGCGTTAGAATAATTATTGCGCAAATGCCGTTGAAAATCAAATAAAAAATGTCCGCCACTTTATTCCCTAGGGTGTGTGCTAAAAAATAATATATAATGTTTGGGGGTCCTGAGTAATTTCCCAGGAACAAAATATAATTTTTACATGAAGGAGAGAAGTGCCAGAATAGGCGCGGTATGGAAGTGGTTAAAGTGAAATAATAAAAGTGAAATATTCCTTTAAATTTCATACATGCGTATGTTTCCCGTGCTTAGAACTTTCCCTGTACAAGATGTCATTTCTGAAGTGAAAAAAAAAGTAAGTTTAAAGTACTCATGGCTATAAAGAATACAGTCATTGCTCATTAAAACTAAAAAAAAAAAAAAAAATGTATGGGGGTCCCCCCAAATTAAATTACCAGGCCCTTCAGGTCTGGAATGGATATTAAGGGGAACCCCGCCGTAAAAAAAAAATGCCGTGGGGTCCCCCCAAATATCCATACCAGGCCCTTCAGGTCTGGTGTGGATTTTAAGGGGAACTCCACCCCAAATTTAAAAAAAAAATGGCGTGGAGTCCCCCTAAAAATCCACACCAGACCCTTATCCGAGCACGTTAACCTGGCCGGCCGCAGAAAAGAGGGGGGGACAGAGTGCGGCCGCCCCCTCTCCTGAACTGTACCAGGCCACATGCCCTCAACATGGGGAGGATGTCCCCATGTTGATGGGGACAAGGGCCTCATCCCCACAACCCTTGCCCGGTGGTTGTGGGGGTCTGCGGGCGGGGGGCTTATCAGAATCTGGAAGACCCCTTTAACAAAGGGGACCCCCAGATCCTGCCCCCCCCTGTGTGAAATGGTAATGGGGTACATTGTACCCCTACCATTTTACAAAAAAAAAGTGACAAAAGTGTGAAAAATGACAGTAGCCGGTTTTTGACAATTCCTTTAATAAAATCTTCTTTCCGCGGTTCCTTCTTCTTCTTCTTTCATTCGGGTTTCTTCCTCTGCTTCTTTCTTGGGTCTTCTCGTCCACATCTTGCCGTCTTGCCGTCTTCTCCTATTTTCTTCTCTGTCCGTCGACCTTCTCGTCCCGCATCTTCTTCATCTTCTGGGCGCTGCGCTTGAAATTGTAGATCCCGCCGTGTTCCCGCTCCTGGGACCCGCCCCCCTCTGACGCCACAGGTTAACTCATCTGAAAGTCTGCGTGTGGCATATGTGCGTCAGAGGGGGGCGGGGTCACATGAGTGTGACACGGCGGGAACTTCAATTGGAAGCTGCGGCGGCTTTTTCTTCTCTGGACGTCGCGCTTGAAATCGAATTCCCCCGCCGTGTGACGCTCTGTGACCCCGCCCCCCTCTGACGCACATGACCTTCTAAGGAGTTTACTTGTGGCGTCAGAGGGGGGCGGGTCCCAGGAGCGGAACACGGCGGCCAATTCAAATTCAAGCGCTGGGTCCGGGGAAGAAAAAGAGGTGGAGGAGAAGGCTGGCGGACCGAGAAGAAGACCGGAGAAGACACAAGATGCGGACGAGGAGGCCGACGGAAGGAGAAGAAGATAGGAGAAGACACCGGGCAGACGAGGAGGCTGAAGGACGGAGAAGACAGGAGAAGACACCGGGCAGACGAGGAGGCTGAAGGACAGAGAAGACAGGAGAAGACACCGGGCAGACGAGAAGGCTGAAGGACGGACGGAGAAGATAGAAGAAGACGTCGGGCAAGATGTAGACGAGAAGACCCAAGAAAGAAGCAGCGGAAGAAACCCGAATGGAAGAAGAAAAGAAGATTTTAATAAAAGATTTGTCAAAAACCGGCTACTGTCATTTTTAACACTTTTGAAATTTTTTGGGGTGAAATGGTAGAGGTACAATGTACCCCATTACCAATTCACATAGGGGGGGGAAGGATCTGGGGGTCCCCTTTGTTAAAGGGGTCTTCCAGATTCTGATAAGCCCCCCACCCGCAGACCCCCACAACCACCGGGCAAGGGTTGTGGGGATGAGGCCCTTGTCCCCATCAACATGGGGACATCCTCCCCATGTTGAGGGCATGTGGCCTGGTGTGGTTCAGGAGAGGGGGGGGGCCGCACTCTGTCCCCCCTCTTTTCTGCGGCCGGCCAGGTTAACGTGCTCGGATAAGGGTCTGGTGTGGATTTTTAGGGGGACTCCACGCCATTTTTTTTTTTAAATTTGGGGTGGAGTTCCCCTTAAAATCCACACCAGACCTGAAGGGCCTGGTATGGATATTTGCCGGGAACCGCACGTCTTTTTTTTTTTTTTTTACGGCGAGGTTCCCCTTAATATCCATATCAGACCTGAAGGGCCTGGTAATTTAATTTGGGGGAACCCCTACACATTTTTTTTTTGTTTTATGAATTAATCCTGTCACAATTGTCAGAGCCGACAATTCATTATAGCCGCGTGTGAATTTTAAATGGCTTTTTTTCCTTCTGAATGTCACTTTGTGCAGGGGCAGTTCTAAGTGCGGGAAAAATACGCTATTTCACATGCTGACATTACACCCCCCCTAGGTACGAAATTTAAAGGAATATTTCACTTTTATTGTTTCACTTTAAGAATGATTAATTTCACTGCTCCCGAAAAAACGGCCGTTTAAAAAAAAAAAAAACAACATTGATACATGTCCCCTGGGGCAGGACTGAAGTCCCCAAACACTTTTTAGGCCAAAACTTGCAGATTAGCCTTTAATAATAACATTTTTGATCTCTCCCATAGACTTCTATAGCGAGATCGGCGCGGCTTTACATATTACTTTCAATGCGCCGGCTGCTACGCTGGTTCATGCGCCTAATTAAGGCTTCACCCAGAGTACTAATTAACGCATGAACCAGCGCAGCGCACAGAGCATAGTAAATCAGCCCCACTGTGTCTCTATCTATGTCTCTCTCTCTAACTGTCTGACTGCTCCTCTCTTTCACAAAGCCGGAACACACTACACGAGGCCGCCGTGCAGGCTGCCTTTTATAGTGTGGGGCGTGTACTAATCCCCCTGAGCCATAATTGGCCAAAGCCACCCTGGCTTTGCCCAATTATGGCTCTTCGTTTTTTGCGCGCTGTGATTGGCCAAGCATGCGGGACATACAGCATGCTTGGCCAATCATCAGCGCTCAACGCCGCAGTGAATTATGGGACGTTTTGCGTCACTCGAATTTGGCGCGAACAACCTGTTTTGTTCGAGTTTCGGCGAACGATCGAACGCGAAGCTCATCCATAGCCAGGAGGAGGAAGGGGGGAGTGGCAGACAGGAGGAGGCTGGGCCAAGTGGCAGTCAGAAGGTTCCCAGGCCCAGTGGGAGCACGGAATCACAGGTGCCTCCCCTCCAGATGAGAGCGAAAAGACAAAAGCGCATGTCCCAGTTGGAGGAGGAGTCTCTGCAGGTTATTAGGGACGCAGCTGCGATCATGAAAGCCCCCTTAACCCTGTAGAGGGCTACAGCTGTTACGTGGCAGACCAACTGCAGAAAATGGAGGGACAACGGGCAGTGCTGAAGATATTTTTGCCACTGTGATTCAGAGGGGAAGAAGGGGCCTGCTGACTGAGACCACACACCTCAGTGACCTGGCCCATCCTTCTCCTCCTCCTTCTCCTCCTGCTGCCACATTCTCACCACCAGCATCACAGCCTGAAAGGGGGCGTGGAGGGAGCCGTGGAAGGAACGTTGCAGGGAGCCGTGGAAGGAAGGCTTCAAGGAAGACCAGAAAGTGATTCCCTGGCTTCAAGCTGATCTGCCAGAAAAGGAGGTTGTTGGGGACATGTATGACATCTGCTGCTGCTCCCGATTTCAGGGATTTGGGGACCAGATTGTGATCCCAATTAGAGGGACTCCTCAGGTTATTTATTTTGCTGTTTATCTATGTTGTCTGCCTTTGGGGTCCAAAGTCTGCATATATTTGGCTGATTGTTCAATTGTTGCCCTTCATCTTTAATTTTGTGACCAGAATAAATGGAGATTTAATTTAAGTTAAATACTTGTCTATGTGTTTTTCTGGTGAATAGCCATAAAACATTTCAGAAATACAATGTGTAATTAACAAAGGACACAACCTTTGTGGGGGGGGGGGGGAGAGAATGTTGTTGTGATGACTTGATAAAAAAAATATATCACCTGAAAATATAAAAAAAAAAGTCAAAACCCCAAAAAAGGAAATGTAGAGTAAAGAAAATTATTATTATGGAGATCTGGCTTTAAAAAAAAAAAAAATATTCATGAGATCACAAGCAAAAATTAAAATAAGTCAGTATGTGAGAACTCTGTCTAAATACCATCAGCAAAACAACTTCTTGCGCTGCATTAAACGATGCAAGATTTTTAAAAATGTAGAATGTGCCATCTCCATAACGAACGCTAGTTTTACCAGAGCAAGCGCTTCCGTCTCTAATTTAGTCTGAGCATGCGTGGATTTTTAACCGATGGACGTGCCCACAGACAATCGTTTTTTTCTATCGTTTTTTTAACCATCAGATAATTTTAAAACAAGTTCCTAGTTTTTTCACCGATGGATAAAAAAACGATGGGGCCCACACACGATCGGTTCATCTGATGAAAACGATCCATCAGACCGTTTTGATCAGACAAACCGATCGTGTATACGCAGCTTTAATCTTAATCGAAGAGTTTGGAGTTCATTACATCATCTGTCATTCTAGAGAGGAATCTTTTTAGAGGGAAAGCCAGAAGGTATTATTGCATACCTGCAAGCACTAGATTAAAATGCATATGCAACTTCTTAAGTACACAGGGCAATATAACCTATAAAAGCTATACCAAATGTCATGCACGTAGCTGCCTTAAGCAAATGAGTTTTTTATGGTAAAACTTTAGAAAAAGTCACTTAATAGTTATATGAATGCTGAGATTTTGTCTCCACTTATGGAACAAACTAAGCTGGCTGATGACAATATGTGCTTCCAGAGTACTCATGCAGTATAAGTAAGGCCAGTCATATGATAATTGTATGAATCCACAATGGCTACGTCCAAGTATGAAAGTAATTTAAAGACGTTTGATCTCAACATCTGCAGCCTAGATTATTATAAGCAGTATGAAAGTAAAGCAAGTCACTAGCATGGAACTTATAGACACAGAGGTACTTATCGCTTCCCAGATGATAGGAGCTTCTACTGGCAGAGTTGTTTCTGGTCTGGAACGGCTTAGGGGGTCTTAAGTCAGGTCCAAGTAATAAGGGAGAATGTCTTCCAGAGCAAGTAGTGTATTGATGGTAGCGTTCATGGTAGCGTGGATCCAGCAATTAGAATATTGATGGTAATGCTCGGCACTTCCGCATTCCAGTGTGGAACGCATCGGCGCAGAGCATTGACGTCATTGCGCGAAAAAGACATTGCTTACAAGTAGGCACCACATTGGTCATATGCCAATCCAGTGGTACTGAGCCAGTCATTTACCACTTGCTGCCCGCCCACCATCAAATGATGGAGAAGCGGTGCAGCTCTCGTTTTGGGACGTGTCCAATCACAGCCGGTCACATTTAAATGTGGAAGTGCAGTTTTTGGACTCTCTTCGCCTCACACTGACAGAGTGTGTGGTGAGGAGAGCCAATCAGCAATCAGCAGCATCTCCTCGCAGGGGAGACCAGGACAGATAATCGGGACACCAATCATAGGTGCCTTGAATACAGTAAAGCTCCAGCACAGTTGGTATGATGCATCTTTTACTAGGTGACACCAATCAGTGCCCATCAGTGCCATCTATCAGTGCTCACCTGTGCCACCTATCAGTGCCGCTTAGTGCAGCCCTTCAGTGCCCATAAGTGCTGCCTCATCAGCGCACATCAGTGAAAGAGAAAAATTACTGACAGAAACAAAAAAACTTTTTTTTTGGTCATTTTTTTGTAAAAAAAAAAAAACCCAGAGGTGATTAAATACCACTAAAAGAAAGCTCTATGTGTGTGAAAGAAAAAATGATAAAAATTCAAATGGGTACAGTGCTGCATGGCCGTGCAATTGTCGTTCAAAGCGTGAGAGCGCTGAAAGCTGAAAATTGGCCTATAATTTTTTTTAGGGACTCTTTGATAAAGTAGGTAAATGTCTCTATACATTGCAATGACAGTTAGAGACTGCTAGATTTATTGTGTGCTTAGGGCCATTAATGACTGAATACAAAAAAGACCTTAGTAGCATAGCTGATGTTGGGAAAGCAAACCTCTGAACCTAAATGATGGCTGTTTTTGGCCAGCAGATTGCATTTCTATCCTTTGCTTTCCTGCCTATGTTGGTATGATGCATCTTTTACTTGTTCCAGTTTGAATATAAAGAGACCTTTATGCTGTCACACGCAGCTGTACAAACTTCGTGATACACTAATTTGCTGGAGTACACAGAGCTCATTCAATGACATGCTCTGTGGCTTTACGTTGTATCCCAAGCAAACACTTTCAGCACTGAAAACATTTTGTAATTTTGGCTTCACCCTATTATAGAATTATATTTAAATAAATGATATCATGCAGTACCTCTTTTATTTTATATAGCAAACAAGAGGCAGGTAAAAAACATAATTATTAGACTGGATTTAGTCATTTGTAGCAGTGCATAAACACACGTATTAACATACATTGCGTTAAGGAGGTTCATTTGTTATGTATGGACTGCCAATGCACCACAGGAAGGTGGCTTCCTGAAGATGCGATTAGCGAAACTAGTCAAGGCTCCATGGGTGTAGTCATTTCCTGTTCCTGATGTGACATCACGTCCAGCCCAAACTTCCAGTTTTTGGAACGCACACTGGTTACAAAGCGGTGTAGTGGTGCTGGATGACTTAGCAGGTTGTTTACATTGGTGCTGAGCTTGGGCACATCAACAAGTGAGTGGAATATTTTATGTTTTTATATACTGTAATGGCTAGATTCAGATAGCCAGGCATATCTTTGAGGCGGCGTAGCGTATCGCATATACGCTACGCCGCCGTAAGTCAGAGAGGCAAGTGCTGTATTCACAAAGCACTTGCCTCCTAAAATACGGAGGCGTAGCGTAAATGGGCCGGCCTAAGCGCGCATAATTCAAATGTGGAAGAGGGGGGCGTGTTTTATGTAAATGATTTGTGACCTGCATGCGCCGTTCGTGGACATATCCCATTGTGCATTGCTCCAAAGTACGCCGCAAGGACGTATTGGTTTCGACGTGAACGTCCAGCCCCATTCACGGACGACTTACGCAAACGACAATACAAATTTTCAAATTTCGACGCGGGAACGACGGCCATACTTAACATTGACTAGTCCAGCTATTTGTTCGACTAACTTTACGCCGGGAATCGCCGTACGGCGTATCTTTACTGCGACGGGCAAGCGTACGCTCGTGAATTTGCGTATCTCGCTGATTTACGCATTCTAGGTCGTTAATTAGCGTTCATGCCCCGTGGGCCCGGGGGGAACTAGACAGCTAAGATACGACGGCGCAGGCCATCGTATCTTAGCTAGGTTTAAGTGTATCTCAGTTTGAGCATACACTTAAACATACGACGGCTTAGATTCCGGAGTTACGACGGCGTATCTACTGATACGCCGGGGTAACTCTTTGTGAATCTAGCCATAAGAGTGCAGTTGGCTATGATGGGCTATGTAGCCCAGGATTTTCAACCAGGCAGGTTGAGGGTCTCCAGGACTTTTGTGTAATTTTGGAGGAAACTGTGTTTCAATTTACTCTTTGGTTAGAAAAATCCAGTTAAGGACCTGGAGCCTGGAGATTTCATAGCGATCTGGATTAAGGTGAACAGATTTTTAAAATGAATTTGGGGGACATATTTATTTTTTTACTAGTAATCAGTGACTAGTTTTTTTTTTTAATAGTAATCAGCGACTCTCTGCCCATTACTGCTGCCGCCCGTCTCACAGCCTGCCAAGTCTTACTCTCCAGGCCCCGGCTACTACTGGGTGGGGAGCAGAGGAAGATCACTCTGCCAGGGAAGGCAGGAAGATAAGCAGGAAGGGGCTGGCCGGGACTTGAGCCAAGGCAGAAAAACATGTGAGCAGGCGTGTCACAGCCCATAATTCACTGAGGCATCGCAGTGCATTGCTGGCTGATGATTGGCCAAGCATGCACTATGACCCGCATGCTTGGCCAATCACAGTTTGCAAAAAACGGAGAGCCATAATTGGCCAAAGCCAGGGTGGCTTTGGCCAATTATGGCTCAGGGTGTTTAGTACACGCCCCACACTATATAAGGCCACCTGGAAGTCGGCCTTGTGTAGTGTGTTGCGGTGGTTTACAGAGAGAGAGAGTGTAATTTTTTTGGAGTTAGATAGAGCAGGCAGGCAGGCAGGCTAGTCAGTTAGAGTTACAGTGCGTAGAGGATATATATGCATCCCAGGTATAGTATATATATATTAATACACTGTATTGAGTTTAGCTAGATCCGCTTTTCCTAATGTACTGACAGGCAGGCAGGTGATTGTGCTAGCTGCAGTATTTTCACGTGTTGTACTGTCTGTGTCCTCTGCACAGTGTGCACCTAAAGCTACGTAAAGCTGGTGTTTCTCATATTAATTCCTAGAGGCAGGGATCTGCTCATATTAATACCACAGGCAGGGGATCATTCTGCAAGTACTTTTATGTGGTGTACTGTCTGTATCCTCTGCACAGTGTGCACCTAAAGCTACATAAAGCTGGTGTTCTCATATTAATTTCTACAGGCAGAGATCTGCTCATATTAATACCACAGGCAGGGATCAGCAGGTATTGTCAAGATTTGTGCAGCTACATCTCCCTGCAGGCCATTAGTATGTCTGGAAGGACAACAAGGAGAGGCAGAGAGTCACGAGTAGGGATGAGCCGAACACCCCCCCCCCGTTCGGTTTGCACCAGAACCTTCGAACGGACCGAATGTTCGCGCAAACTTTTAGAACCCCATTGAAGTCTATGGGACTCGAACGTTTGAATTCAAAAGTGCTAATTTTAAAGGCTAATATGCAAGTTATTGTCGTAAAACGGGATTGAGGACCAAGGTCTTTCCCAAGGGAACGTGTATCAATGGAAAAGCAGTGATTTTAATGGTGCTTAACCACTTCCATACAGGGCATTTTCACCCCCTTCCTGCCCAGACCAATTTTTAGTTTTTAGCGCTGTCGCAATTTGAATGACAATTGCACGGTCGTGTGACGTGGCTCCCAAACAAAATTTACGTCCTTTTTTTCCCACAAATAGAGCTTTCTTTTGGTAGTAGTATTTTTGCGCTATAAACAAAAGAAGTGCGACAATTTTGAAAAAAAAACACAATGGGGCTGATTTACCAAAGCCTTTACTCCATGACTCATGGAGTAAAAGTAGGAGTAGCAGCCGTTTTGACATTTACTATTGAAATACGCTGCTAGTGCAGTGTATTTCAGTAGTTACTAATGTGCTCAGTGCGCCCAGGAGAGGGCGCATTGTGCACCACTATAACCTGGCGCACGGCACATTGAAATGTAAATATCAGGGGTTCGGGCGGGAGTTTTTTAGGGGGGAGGTGGGGTGATGCAGGGGAAGTGAAGTGACATGTGTTTTAAAGTGTTTGGCGGGCCGAATTGAAAGTGAAAGTGTTTTTTGAAAACAGATCCCGTACGCTTACACAGTGCGCCTGAACCTCGGGGAGGTTCATTTGCATACTGGGCATGCGTAGAGAGAAAAGTCAGGGATTCCCGTGTGCCGTGTCAGTACGCCGAGAAAATCTTGGTAAATACCAAGCAGCGTACCCGTGAATGCGCTGCGTGACGCGGTGCACGGGAATCTCCGACCTGTTTTCAGCCATGAAGGGAACTCCGCGCCAAATTTCAAACTTGAAATCGGCGCGGGGTCCCCCTCCAGGGGTACATTAGGCTCTTAGGCTTGGTCCGGAACGTGAGGGGTTAAACCCGCGCCGATTCGGCGCGGGGTTCCCCCCCAGATCCAAACCAAGCCCTCATCGCAAGCACGCAGTCTGGCCCGGACAGGAATGGGGGTGGGGACGAGCGAGCGCCCCCCCTGAGCCGTACCAGACCGCATGCCCTCAACATGGGGGAGTGTGTGCTGTGGGGGAGGGGGGCACTGCCCCCCCCACCCCACAGCACTCTTGTCCCCATGTCGATAGGGACAAGAGCCTCTTCCCGACAACCCTTGCCATTGGTTGTCGGGGTATGCGGGCAGGGCTAATCGGAATCTGCGAGCCCCCTTTAATAAGGGGGCCCCCAGATGCCGGCCCCCCACCCTATGTGAATGAGTATGCGGTACATCGTACCTCTACCCATTCACCTGGGGAAAATGTAAAGTAAAATAAAACACCACGCAATAAAATATTTTATTAATCAGCTCCGGGCCGCCCCCTTTCTTCTTTAGCTCTTTCACAAGGGGGGGTTTCTTCTTTCCCGATCTTCCACCGGGACCCTGGGCTTCGGTGATTTCTGCCGGGGGAGGGCGCCATCCCCCGGTCCTCTCCGGAGCCTTCCGCCGGGGGCCCCCACCCCATTTAAGCTCTTTTACATTAGGGGGGGGCATCCGGACTTCGGAGACTTCTGCCGGGGGATGGCGCCTATCCCCCAGTCTTTCCGGTGCCTTCCGCCAGGGTTCCGGTCTTCCTGGTCTTCTGCCGGGGGTGCGCCAACTCCCCGGTCTTTTCTCTGCTCCCTCTTCTGCCTGGCTCCCCCGCGGAGCCAGGGCTTCCTTTCCGCTTCTTTCTTCTCTGTTCCCTCTTCTGCCTGGCTCCCCCGCGGAGCCAGGGCTTTCTTCCTTCTTCTTTCTTCTCTGTTCTTTCTTCTGCCTGTCTCCTCCGGGAGCCCAGGGCTTTCTTCCTTCTTCTTTCTTCTCTGTTCCTTCTTCTGCCTGTCTCCTCCGGGAGCACAGGGCTTGTCTCCGCTGTGTTCTTCCTTCTCTTCCATTGGATGTTGACACGACGAGGCTCCGCGCTGACATGCCGTGTGAGCGACGGGCATGGACTTATATAGGGCAATGCCACCATGTGACCTCAACCCATGTGACATCACATTCCCTGGGCATGATGGGAATGTGATGTCACATGGGTTGAGGTCACATGGTGGCATTGCCCTATATAAGTCAATGCCCATCGCTCACAGGGCACTCCAGCGCCGGACCTCGCCGTGTCAACATCGAATGGAAGAGAAGGGAGAAGACAAGCCCTGGGCTCCACGGAGGAGCCAGGCAGAAGCGTAAGGCACCGCAGAAGCCCGGAGGATGGCGCCCTCCGGCGGAAAACATCGTAGAAGCCCGGGACCCTCCCCCATAGGCAGGAAGCCTCATGGTGAAGGGGGTCCCGGCGAAATACGGCGCTGAAGACGAGGGGGGGCAGGTGCCCCCCCGCAGAAACCGACGAAGCCCGGGACCCTCCCCCATAGGCAGGAAGCCTCATGGTGAAGGGGGTCCCAGCGAAATATGGCGCTGAAGACCAGGGGGGGCAGGTGCCCCCCCGCAGAAACCGACGAAGCCCGGAGCCCTCCCCCATAGGCAGGAGCCTCATGGTGAAGGGGGTCCCGGCAGAAGACGGCGAAGCCCGGGGCCTAATGGGGTGGTGGTGGGGGGCCCCGGCAGAAGACCCCCGGCTGACTAATAAATTTTTTTTTTAATGTGTGGTGTTTTATTTATTTACATTTTTTCCCCCCATTTGAATGGGTAGGGGTACAATGTACCCCATACTCATTCACATAGGGTGGGGGGCCGGAATCTGGGGGCCACCTTATTAAAGGGGCCTCTCAGATTCTGATAAGCCCCCCGCCCGCATACCCCGACAACCAACGGCCAGGGTTGTCGGGAAGAGGCTCTTGTCCCTATCGACATGGGGACAAGAGTGCTTTGGGGTGGGGGGGCAGTGCCCCCCTCCCCCACAGCACACACTCCCCCATGTTGAGGGCATGTGGTCTGGTACGGCTCAGGAGGGGGGGCGCTCGCTCGTCCCCACCCCCATTCCTGTCCGGCCAGACTGCGTGCCTGGGATAAGTGCTTGGTTTGGATCTTGGGGGGGACCCCACGCTGGTTTTCTGCGCGGGTTTAACCCCTTATGTTCCAGACCAAGCCTAAGAGCCTGGTATGCACCTGGAGGGGAACCCCCTTTTTTTTGGGTCTGGAGTTACCCTTCATTAACAGCGATCTGTCATTTACCCATGTCAGTCCCACCCCCCTTCAGTTATAACACACCCAGGGAACATATTTAACCCCTCCCTCGCACCTAGTGTTAACCCCTTCCCTGCCAGTGGCATTTTTATAGTAAGCAATGCATTTTTATAGTACTGATCGCTCGAAAAATGCCAATGGTTCCAAAAAAGTGTCCGATGTGTCCGCCATAATGTCGCAGTACCGATAAAAATCGCTGATCGCCGCAATAACTCGTTAAAAAAATAAATAACCAAAATGCCATATTTTGTAGACGCTATAACTTTTGCCAAAACCAATCAATAAACGCTATTTGCGATTTTTTGGAACCAAAAAGATGTAGAATATGTATCGGCCTAAACTGAGGGATTTATTTTTTAGAATATATATTTTTGGGGATATTTATTATAGCAAAAAGTCAAAATTATTCTTTTTTTTTTTTAATTGTCGCTCTATTTTTGGTTATAGCTCTAAAAAAAAAAAAACGCAGAGGTGATCAAATACCACCAAAATAAAGCTCTCTTTGTGGGAAAAAAAAGGCTGCCAATTTTGTTTGGGAGCCACGTCGCACGTCTGC
Organism: Rana temporaria; assembly: GCF_905171775.1. Lineage (NCBI taxonomy): Eukaryota > Metazoa > Chordata > Amphibia > Anura > Ranidae > Rana > Rana temporaria. The sequence continues at coordinate 85,503,142 of NC_053501.1, read as the reverse complement.
GCAATTGTCAGTTAAAGCGACGCCGTGCCGAATCACAAAAACTGGCCCGGTCATTGACCAGCAATATGGTCCGGGGGTCAAGTGGTTAAAAATTAACAAAACACTAAAGTTAGCCCAATTTTTGGTGATAATGTGAAAGATGATGTTACACCGAGTAAATAGATACCTTACATGTCACGCTTTACTATTGAAAACACTCCTGGAATGGGGCCAAAATTCAGTACTTGAAATTCCCCATAGGCGACCTTTTTTTTTTTCAGGTTACCAGTTTATAGTTACAAAGAAGGTCTAGTGCTAAAAGTATTGCTCTCGCTCTAACGCAGGCGTCAATACCTCACATGTGTGGTTTGAACGATATTTATATATGTGGGCGAGACTTGTGTAAGACTTGCGTGCGTTAGAGCGAGAGTAATACTTTTAGCACTAGACTTTCTCTATGGGGAATTTCAAATACTGAATTTTGTGATTCGGCACGGCGTCGCTTTAACTGACAATTGCGCAGTCGTGCGACGTGGCTCCCAAACAAAATTGGCAACCTTTTTTTTCCCACAAATAGATTATTAAATGTGCGTGTTCACTTCTGTCTTTAAGGACAGGCGCATTTTAATTATTATTCTTTAGTTCTGTTACGCAATAATTCACTAACACCTCCCCTTCAGGCTGGAAAGCATCAGATCAGGAAAAAAAAAAAAAAAAAAAAGCTCTCATGCCATTGCAGCTTTGTTCCTACATGTGTGATGAACTGAGTCTGCTCAGACACTTAGAAAAAAAAATATCCTTTCTTTTTAAAAGGTGAAAATCACTTGGATGGTCATAGAAGCATGGTTGGGTTAATACCAGGTGTGCGCAATTACAAGCTCACCCAAACTAGAGACTGCAATTTGTTCATGTGATTTCAATTGCTTCATTACTAGCACTGTTATAAAAAGCGGAGATCGATCAGTCCTCAGCTGCCCTCATAGGGGCAGGCAGGCAGAAATGCTGTTGCTAAACACAAATGTGGTTTGTTGCATTTTTTTTTTTTGCCAATGGTTTTTGTTTATTTTTAAATGATGTTCACTTTGATGTGTTTGTCTCTGTGGCCTTATTTTATGAAAAATGTGTGAAGATGTTGCGACATTAAATCTATGTTTATTTAGATGTTTTAAATGTATTTTTGTGTGTGTTTGTTTGTTTGTCTTTTTTTGCTTTCCTTGTTTTGTTGACCAATAAAAATTACTTTAAAATTTTGAAGTTTGTCTTTTGTTACTTTTTCATGCTACATATTTTGACAGCTGCAGCTGAAATCGGTTTGGGCCTAACAAATTATGTGTGATTTTTGTCTAAGCTTCTTTCCTGGTGTGTAGGCATGAAATGTTTGCCATGTTTAATCTCGAGGAAATTAAAGACAAACTGGTAAGTATTTTCTTTTTTCTGCAGTGGTCCTCAGCCCTCAAGTACCCCCGACAGGACATGTTTTGTGGATTTCTCTTATCAAGAATTGCTGTCCAGACTGTCTTTTAAAGCACATGTGCAAGATGAAGGAAACCCTGCAAACATGGCCTGTGGGGGGGGGAGGTTTGCTATTGGTGGACAGGCTTGACGTGCTGATTTACAGCACTGTGCTTAAATCTAGCGCAAGGCAATCCTATTCTAATTGTGGGTGTTTGAGGGAAGCCAAGTGAGTGTTAGAACCCCTGCTTGTGTTTTTTTTGGGGTTGAGCTTTGTGTCCCTTTTCTTAAAATTGGCTTCACTTCCTGTCACACAGCTGAACAGGAAATGAGGTTAAAACCCTACCAGTGTCTTTTCTTGAGGACACAGGTCAATCCAACTAGTGTCCCAATTAAGCAAATTGCAGTCCAGCACTGCTGTGTACACCCCAAATCATGGGTCTTCAAACTACGGCCCTCCAGTTGTTAAGGAACTACAATTCCCATCATGCCTAGTCATGTCTGTGAATGTCAGTGCATTACAAGGCCTCATGGGATGTGTAGTTCTACAACAGCTGGAGGGCCGTAGTTTGAGGATCCCTGCCCCAAATGATTATTTCGTTTGGGGTTTAGTAAAGACAAAGCCACTCTGCAAGTACAAGCAAAGTTGCTGAAAATGAGAGAGGAAGCACTGATGGTTGTAACATCCAATCCTGTAGAAGCAAAGTTGTTTTGTTTTCTTCCTTGCTTTGCACTTGTAGTGCAAAGTGGATTTGCCTTTAGTAAATGGACCCCAAAGTCCAAGATCCCTAATAATTTGGGGTGTACACAGCAAAATGCTTGAGTGCAATTTACATAATGGGAAACTATTTAGATTGATCTCTGTGTCCCCAAGAAAAGATATTAGTAAGGTTTTACCCTCACTTCCTGTTTGGCTATGTGACAGGAAGTGAATGAATTTGAATTAGAAAGGGTGAAGACACCTCACAAATGTTGTCACTATCAGGGGTGCAGACATCCCCCAAAAAATTAGCAAATAATACTTATTTGCAAATTAATAATTTTTAAGTTAACATTGGGTGGTGTTTGTGGGGAGCTCTAACACACACATTCATACATATTAGCAACGCTGTATCCTGGCCTATTGGCATGGTTATATTTTCTCAGGCCTCTCAATAAAACTCTATAAAATTTGTGCTTAAACTAGAACTATAATCAACACTTTTTATTTTCTTTAATTTTGGATAGAGTGAGGGAGGGTTATAGGCCCTGTCAGTTTATTTTGTATTATCTGTGTCCAATTGGGGAGATTTGCCTTCACTTCCTGCCCCATAGCCAAACAGGAAGTGAGAGAAAAACTATGAAAATTAAGGGAGTCCAGTAACCCCCTCCCCCCCCCAGAACTAGTGTGTGTGTGTGTGCCCTGAAAATTCCTGGGCGGGTGATACAAAAACAGGGTGTGGCTTTGACAGGAAGGGGTGGGTCATTTTTCTATTAGGAGGTGCAGAAATGTAGTCAGGCCTAGGGCAGCACAAAACCTAAATATACTACTGCATATTAGGGCTTATTTAGACCGGATCCGATTTACAGCATGTTTTTATAGTGTGGGAGGAAACCCACACAGGCACAGGGAGAACATGCAAACTCCATGCAGATGGTGTCACGGGCGGGATTCGAACCAGTGACCCTTTTGCTGCTAGGTGAAAGTGCTATACACTACACCACTGTGCTGAACGAACATGATTGCAGCTGAAAGCATGAGATCTTTTTTTTTTCCCAATACCATGCTTTCCAGCCTTATTGACCCCGCCTCTCTCCATAAAGAGGACCTGTCACACACTAGTCCTATTACAAGGGATGTTTACATTCCTTGTAATAGGAAGAAAAGTGATCCAAAATCAATAAAGTGACAAAAAAGTGCAAGCAGAAAAATATGAGCTAAAAAAAAAAAAAAAAACCCCTCCCTAGAAGCTCGCACTCAGAAGCGAATATGCATGTAAGTCCCCACATATGTAAACACCATTCAAACCACACATGTGAGGTATTGACGCATGCGTTAGAGTGAGAGCAATAATTCTAGCCCTAGACCTCCTCTGTAACTCTGAACTGGTCACCTGTATAAAAAAAAAACAAGCATCGCCTATGGATATTTTTATGTCCCGAAGTTTGGTGCCATTCCATGAGTGTGTGACAAGTTGGTATCTATTTACTCGGTGTAACATCATCTTTCACATTATCCCTAACAATTGGGCTAACTTTACTGTTTTGTTATTTTTTAATTCATGGACCGTTTTTTTTTTTGGCCCAAAAAAAAAAAGGCGTTAGAAAAATGATTGTGCAAATACCGTTGGAAATCAAATAAAAAATGACCGCCACTTTATTCCCTAGGGTGTCTGCTAAAAAATTATATATAATGTTTGGGGGTCCTGAGTAATTTCCCAGGAACAAAATATAATTTTTACATGAAGGAGAGAAGTGCCAGAATAGGCGCGGTATGGAAGTGGTTAAAGTGAAATAATAAAAGTGAAATATTCCTTTAAATTTCATACAGGGGGAGAGGGGGTTTACACGCATGTTTCCCGTGCTTAGAACTGTCCCTGTACAAGATGTCATTTCTGAAGTGAAAAACAAAAAGTAATTTTAAAGTACTCATGGCTATAAAGAATACAGGCGTTGCTCATTAAAACTAAAAAAAAAAATGTATGGGGGTCCCCCCAAATTAAATTACCAGGTCTGGAATGGATATTAAGGGGAACCCCGCCGTAAAAACAAAAAAAAAATGGCGTGGGGTCCCCCCAAATATCCATACCAGGCCCTTCAGGTCTGGTGTGGATTTTAAGGGGAACTCCACCCAAAATGTAAAAAAAAATGGCGTGGAGTCCCCCTAAAAATCCACACCAGACCCTTATCCGAGCACGTTAACCTGGCCGGCCGCAGAAAAGAGGGGGGGACAGTGTGCGGCCCCCCCCCTCTCCTGAACCGCACCAGGCCACATGCCCTCAACATGGGGACAAGGGCCTCATCCCCACAACCCTTGCCCGGTGGTTGTGGGGGTCTGCGGGCGGGGGGCTTATCAGAATCTGGAAGACCCCTTTAACAAAGGGGACCCCCAGATCCCGCCCCCCCCTGTGTGAAATGGTAATGGGGTACATTGTACCTCTACCATTTCACCCCCAAAAAAGTGACAAAAGTGTTAAAAATGACAGTAGCCGGTTTTTGACAATTCTTTTAATAAAATCTTCTTTCCGCTGGTCCTTCTTCTTCTTTCATTCGGGTTTCTTCCTCTGCTTCTTTCTTGGGTCTTCTCGTCCACATCTTGCCGTCTTGCCGTCTTCTCCCATCTTCTTCTCTGTCCGTCGACCTTCTCGTCCCGCATCTGCTTGATCTTCTGGGTGCTGCGCTTGAAATTGAAGATCCCGCCGTGTTCCCGCTCCTGGGACCCGCCCCCCTCTGACGCCACAGGTTAACTCATATGAAAGTCCGCGTGTGGCATATGTGCGTCAGAGGGGGGCGGGGTCACATGAGTGTGACACGGCGGGAACTTCAATTGGAAGCTGCGGCGGCTTTTTCTTCTCCGGACGTCGCGCTTGAAATCGAATTCCCCCGCCATGTGACGCTCTGTGACCCCGCCCCCCTCTGACGCACATGACCTTCTAAGGAGTTTACTTGTGGCGTCAGAGGGGGGCGGGTCCCAGGAGCGGAACACGGCGGCCAATTCAAATTCAAGCACTGGGTCCGGAGAAGAAAAAGAAGTGGAGGAGAAGGCTGGCGGACCGAGAAGAAGACCGGAGAAGACACAAGATGCGGACGAGGAGGCCGACGAAAGGAGAAGAAGATAGGAGAAGACATCGGGCAGACGACAAGGCTGAAGGACGGACGGAGAAGATAGAAGAAGACGTCGGGCAAGATGTGGACGAGAAGACCCAAGAAAGAAGCAGCGGAAGAAACCCGAATGGAAGAAGAAAAGATTTTATTAAAAGATTTGTCAAAAACCGGCTACTGTCATTTTTAACACTTTGACATTTTTTTGGGGGTGAAATGGTAGAGGTACAATGTACCCCATTACCATTTCACACAGGGGGGGGGCCGGGATCTGGAGGTCCCCTTTGTTAAAGGGGTCTTCCAGATTCTGATAAGCCCCCCGCCCGCAGACCACCACAACCACCGGGCAAGGGTTGTGGGGATGAGGCCCTTGTCCCCATCAACATGTGGCCTGGTGCGGTTCAGGAGAGGGGGGGGCCGCACTCTGTCCCCCCCTCTTTTCTGCAGCCGGCCAGGTTAACGTGCTCGGATAAGTGTCTGGTGTGGATTTTTAGGGGGACTCCACGCCATTTTTTTTTTAATTTGGGGTGGAGTTCCCCTTAAAATCCACACCAGACCTGAAGGGCCTGGTATGGATATTTGCCGGGAACCGCACGTCTTTTTTTTTTTTGGTTTTTACGGCGGGGTTCCCCTTAATATCCATATCAGACCTGAAGGGCCTGGTAATTTAATTTGGGGGACCCCCATACATTTTTTTTTCCTTTATGAATGAATCCCTTTAGAATTGCCGGGAGCCGACAATTCATTATAGCCGCGTGTGAATTTTAAATGGCTTTTTCCTTCAGAATGTCATTTTTTGCAGAGACAGTTCTAAGTGCGGGAAAAATGCGCTATTTCACATGCTGACATTACACCCCCCTAGGTACGAAATTTAAAGGAATATTTCACTTTTTTGTTTCATTTTAAGCATTATTAATTTCACTGCTCCCGAAAAAACGACCGTTTTAAAAAATAAAAAAAGCATTGATACATGTTCCCTGGGGCAGGACTGAGGTCCCCAAACACTTTTAGGACAAAACTTGCAGATTAGCCTTTAAAATGAACACTTTTGATTTCTCCCATAGACTTCTATAGGGAGTTTGGCGCGGCTTTACATATTACTTGCAACGCGCCGGCTGCTACGCTGGTTCATGCACCTGATTAAGGCTTCACCCGGCGCACTAATTAAGGCATGAACCAGCTCAGCGCACAGAGAATAGTAAATCAGCCCCAGTATATCACAGGTGCACAGGTGGTGTGGCAGGTGTACTGCTGTTGAAATACTCAGTCACCTATAGAGTGCTGACTGCCCCTATAGGAAAAATATTTCAGGAACCTGTCCCTGACTATGTACTTTACAGAAACACAGTATATCACAGGTGCACAGGTGGTGTGGCAGGTGTAGTGCTGTTGAAATACTCAGTCACCTATAGAGTGCTGACTGCCCCTATAGGAAAAATATTTTAGGAACCTCTCCCTGACTATGTACTTGACAGAAACACAGTATATCACAGGTGCACAGGTGGTGTGGCAGGTGTAGTGCTGTTGAAATAATCAGTCACCTATAGAGTGCTGACTGCCCCTATAGGAAAAATATTTCAGGAACCTGTCCCTGACTATGTACTTGACAGAAACACAGTATATCACAGGTGCACAGGTGGTTTGGCAGGTGTAGTGCTGTTGAAATACTCAGTCACCTATAGAGTGCTGACTGCCCCTATAGGAAAAATATTTCAGGCTCTCCCTGACTATGTACTTGACAGAAACACAGTATATCACAGGTGCACAGGTGGTTTGGCAGGTGTAGTACTGTTGAAATACTCAGTCACCTATAGAGTGCTGACTGCCCCTATAGGAAAAATATTTCAGGAACCTCTCCCTGACTATGTACTTGACAGAAACACAGTATATCACAGGTGCACAGGTGGTGTGGCAGGTGTACTGCTGTTGAAATACTCAGTCACCTATAGAGTGCTGACTGCCCCTATAGGAAAAATATTTCAGGAACCTGTCCCTGACTATGTACTTGACAAAAACACAGTATATCACAGGTGCACAGGTGGTGTGGCAGGTGCAGTGCTGTTGAAATATTCAGAGTCACCTATAGATTGCAAACTGCCCCTATAGCTGAACAAAATTCCTAAACTATATGAAGCACAGCAGATGTCACAGGAATAGAGTGCTTGTTGATATTTCTGGAGCAGCATACACCTAAAACTGTCCCTAAGCAGATTCAGCAGCCTTTCCCTCACAAAAGTGAAGCAGTGACAATGAGCCAGATGCCATAAGATGATGCAGATATTAAAGAAATAAAGTGTGCTTCTTGATATTTCTGGAGCAGCATAGCAGCATAGACCTAACACTGTCCCTGAGCAGATTCAGCAGCCTTTTCCTCACATAAGTGAAACACAGTGACAACGAGCCAGATACACCTAAGACTTTCCCTAAGCAGCAGATTCCAGCAGCCTTTCCCTATCATGAGTGAAGCAGAGTGACGATCTGTGCTGTGTGCCTCTATCTAATATAGAGACTGGTCACATGATGGGTCACATGCTGCACTGGCCAATCACAGCCATGCCATAAGTAGGCATGGCTGTGATCAGTTCCCAGTCACAGTAGTAAAAAGAATGGCGATTGGCTGCCGTGCAGCGTGCCAAAACATTCCCGAACTCCGAACCCGAACCCAGACTTTTTCCAATTATTTGGGTTCGGGTTCGGGAAAAACCCAAAGTCCGTACCGAACCCGAACTTTACAGTTCGGGTTCGCTCAACCCTACTGGGGTCTAGTGGGGTTGGAGGTCACAGAAGGGCAAGGGGAGGTACGCTTTGGACTTTGGTGTGGGTCTTTCTGGTATGCTTGCCAACGAGCTGCATGGCAGCTCGACATATGTCTGGACAAGCATGTGGTGCCCAAGCGGGTGATGTTTTGGCCACGCGAGATACGCTTGAGACATATGTTGCAAACAGCAAAGGTACGATCTGATGGACATGTTTCAAAAAAGGCCCACACCAAAGAACTTTTGCTGTACCGTTGAGACACAGCAGTGCCACGTAATGCAGTTGGTGTGCTGCCCTTAAGCTGACCCCTGGAGGGCATCCTGCCTCTTTGGAGATGTGCCTGTGCCTCGTCCTCCTCCTCTTCCTCCTCCTCTCTCCTATCAGGCACCCAGGTAGAGTCAGTGACCTCATCATCCCCTCCCTCCTCATCATCACTGTCGACAACCTGGCAGTATGCTCCAGCTGGGGGAACATCACTCCCAGATTGTTGTCCCTCTCGGCCACCCCCCCTCTCTGGGTTCACATCAATGCCTTCCTCTATCTGTGTTCCGTCATCGGAGTCTTCAAAACGCTGCGCATCTTCATGCAGCATGTACCCAACACTGTGTTGAAAAAGTTCGGGGGACTCCTCAGGAGGCCACGGTGGGACTAGGGAAGGATTGTGTGCTGCCATTGTGCAGAGGGAAGAGGACGCCTTGGCAGCTGCTTTGCCAGACAAACTATGATCAGTCTGTGTGAGAGAGGATGAGGACGGCTTGGTCATCCACTCCACTAATTTCTCTGCATGTTGAGGCTCAACACGGCCAGCTCCCGAAAAGAAGGACGAGCGGCCACGGCCATGTGCTGAAGAGGATGCACCACATCCACCACCAGCGTTACCTCTAGATGCAGAGCCTGGTTGCCCTCGTGACTCTCTGCCTCTCTTTGTCCTTCCATACATATTTATGCGTTCAGGTGCTATGTAACAAAATAGTCGCAGTCACACCAACTGCGTTCAGGTGTTAGTAAACTGCACACACGCAGTAAGAGCGACTGCGTTCAGGTGCTATGTAACAAAACAGACGCAGTCACACCAACTGTGTTCAGGTGTTAGTAAACTGCACACACGCAGTAAGAGCGACTGCGTTCAGGTGCTATGTAACAAAACAGACGCAGTCACACCAACTGCGTTTAGGTGTTAGTAAACTGCACACACGCAGTAAGAGCGACTGCGTTCAGGTGCTATGTAACAAAACAGACGTAGTAACACCAACTGCGTTTAGGTGTTAGTAAACTGCACACACGCAGTAAGAGCGACTGCGTTCAGGTGCTATGTAACAAAATAGTTGCAGTCACACCAACTGCATTCAGGTGTCAGTAAACTGCACACATGCAGTAAGAGCGACTGCGTTCAGGTGCTATGTAACAAAATAGTCGCAGTGACACCAACTGCGTTCAGGTGTTAGTAAACTGCACACACGCAGTAAGAGCGACTGCGTTCAGGTGCTATGTAACAAAACAGACGCAGTCACACCAACTGCGTTCAGGTGTTAGTAAACTGCACACACGCAGTAAGAGCGACTGCATTCAGGTGCTATGTAACAAAATAGTCGCAGTCACGCCAACTGCGTTCAGGTGTTAGTAAACTGCACACACGCAGTAAGAGCGACTGCATTCAGGTGCTATGTAACAAAACAGACACAGTCACACCAACTGCGTTCAGGTTTTAGAAAAATGCACACACGCAGTAAGAGCGACTGCGTTCAGGTGCTATGTAACAAAACAGGCGCTGTCACACCAACTGCGTTCAGGTATTAGTAAACTGCACACACGCAGTAAGAGCGACTGCGTTCAGGTGCTATGTAACAAAACAGATGCAGTCACACCAACTGCGTTCAGGTGTTTGTAAACTGCACACACGCAGTAAGAGCGACTTCGTTCAGGTGCTATGTAACAAAACAGATGCAGTCACACCAACTGCGTTCAGGTGTTAGTAAACTGCACACACGCAGTAAGAGCGACTGCGTTCAGGTGCTATGTAACAAAACAGACGCAGTCACACCAACTGCGTTCAGGTGTTAGTAAACTGCACACACGCAGTAAGAGCGACTGCGTTCAGGTGCTATGTAACACAATAGATGCAGTCACACCAACTGCGTTCAGGTGTTAGTAAACTGAACACACTCAGTCAGAGCGACTGCGTTCAGGTGCTATGTAACAAAACAGACGCAGTCACACCAACTGCGTTCAGGTGTTAGTAAACTGCACACGCAGTAAGAGCGACTGCGTTCAGGTGCTATGTAACAAAATAGTCGCAGCCACACTAACTGCATTCAGGTGTTAGTAAACTGCACACACACAGTAAGAGCGACTGCGTTCAGGTGCTATGTAACAAAATAGTCGCAGTGACACCAACTGCGTTCAGGTGTTAGTAAACTGCACACACGCAGTAAGAGCGACTGCGTTCAGGTGCTATGTAATAAAACAGACGCAGTCACACCAACTGCGTTCAGGTGTTAGTAAACTGCACACACGCAGTAAGAGCGACTGCGTTCAGGTGCTATGTAACAAAATAGACGCAGTCACACCAACTGCGTTCAGGTGTTAGTAAACTGCACACACGCAGTAAGAGCGACTGCGTTCAGGTGCTATGTAACAAAACAGACGCAGTCACACCAACTGCGTTCAGGTGTTAGTAAACTGAACACACGCAGTAAGAGCGACTGCGTTCAGGTGCTATGTAACAAAATAGACGCAGTCACACCAACTGCAGTCAGGTGTTAGTAAACTGCACACACGCAGTAAGAGCAACTGCGTTCAGGTGATATGTAACAAAATAGACGCAGTCACACCAACTGCAGTCAGGTGTTAGTAAACTGCACACACGCAGTAAGAGCGACTGCGTTCAGGTGCTATGTAACACAATAGACGCAGTCACACCAACTGCGTTCAGGTGTTAGTAAACTGCACACACGCAGTAAGAGCGACTGCGTTCAGGTGCTATGTAACAAAACAGACGCAGTCACACCAACTGCGTTCAGGTGTTAGTAAACTGCACACGCAGTAAGTGCGACTGCGTTCAGGTGCTATGTAACAAAATAGTCACAGTCACACCAACTGCATTCAGGTGTTAGTAAACTGCACACACACAGTAAGAGTGACTGCGTTCAGGTGCTATGTAACAAAATAGTCGCAGTGACACCAACTGCATTCAGGTGTTAGTAAACTGCACACACGCAGTAAGAGCGACTGCGTTCAGGTGCTATGTAACAAAACAGACGCAGTCACACCAACTGCGTTCAGGTGTTAGTAAACTGCACACACGCAGTAAGAGCGACTGCGTTCAGGTGCTATGTAACAAAACAGACACAGTCACACCAACTGCGTTCAGGTGTTAGTAAACTGCACACACGCAGTAAGAGCGACTTCGTTCAGGTGCTATGTAACAAAATAGTCGCAGTCACACCAACTGCGTTCAGGTATTAGTAAACTGCACACACGCAGTAAGAGCGACTGTGTTCAGGTGCTATGTAACAAAATAGTCGCAGTCACACCAACTGCGTTCAGGTGACAGTAAACTGCACACACGCAGTAAGAGCGACTGCGTTCAGGTGCTATGTAACAAAATAGTCGCAGTGACACTAACTGCATTCAGGTGTTATTAAATTGCACACGCAGCAAGATCGACTGCGTTCAGGTGCTATGTAACAAAATAGTCGCAGTCACACCAACTGCATTCAGGTGTTAGAAAACTGCACACACACAGTAAGAGCGACTGCGTTCAGGTGCTATGTAACAAAATAGTCGCAGTCACACCAACTGCGCTCAGGTATTAGTAAACTGCACACACGCAGTAAGAGCGACTGCGTTAAGGTGCTATGTAACAAAATAGTCGCAGTCACACCAACTGCGTTCAGGTGTTAGTAAACTGCACACACGCAGTAAGAGCGACTGCGTTCAGGTGCTATTTAACACATTAGATGCAGTCACACCAACTGCGTTCAGGTGTTAGTAAACTGAACACACTCAGTCAGAGCGACTGCGTTCAGGTGCTATGTAACAAAACAGACGCAGTCACACCAACTACGTTCAGGTGTTAGTAAACTGCAAACGCAGTAAGAGCGACTGCGTTCAGGTGCTATGTAACAAAATAGTCGCAGCCACACTAACTGCATTCAGGTGTTAGTAAACTGCACACACAGTAAGAGCGACTGCGTTCAGGTGCTATGTAACAAAATAGTCGCAGTGACACCAACTGCGTTCAGGTGTTAGTAAACTGCACACACGCAGTAAGAGCGACTGCGTTCAGGTGCTATGTAATAAAACAGACGCAGTCACACCAACTGCGTTCAGGTGTTAGTAAACTGCACACACGCAGTAAGAGCGACTGCGTTCAGGTGCTATGTAACAAAATAGACGCAGTCACACCAACTGCGTTCAGGTGTTAGTAAACTGCACACACGCAGTAAGAGCGACTGCGTTCAGGTGCTATGTAACAAAACAGACGCAGTCACACCAACTGCGTTCAGGTGTTAGTAAACTGCACACACGCAGTAAGAGCGACTGCGTTCAGGTGCTATGTAACAAAACAGACGCAGTGACACCAACAGCGTTCAGGTGTTAGTAAACTGCACACACGCAGTAAGAGCGACTGCGTTCAGGTGCTATGTAACAAAATAGACGCAGTCACACCAACTGCAGTCAGGTGTTAGCAAACTGCACACACGCAGTAAGAGCAACTGCGTTCAGGTGCTATGTAACAAAATAGACGCAGTCACACCAACTGCGTTCAGGTGTTAGTAAACTGTACACACGCAGTAAGAGCAACTGCGTTCAGGTGCTATGTAACACAATAGACGCAGTCACACCAACTGCGTTCAGGTGTTAGTAAACTGCACACACGCAGTAAGAGCGACTGCGTTCAGGTGCTATGTAACAAAACAGACGCAGTCACACCAACTGCGTTCAGGTGTTAGTAAACTGCACACGCAGTAAGTGCGACTGCGTTCAGGTGCTATGTAACAAAATAGTCACAGTCACACCAACTGCATTCAGGTGTTAGTAAACTGCACACACACAGTAAGAGTGACTGCGTTCAGGTGCTATGTAACAAAATAGTCGCAGTGACACCAACTGCGTTCAGGTGTTAGTAAACTGCACACACGCAGTAAGAGCGACTGCGTTCAGGTGCTATGTAACAAAACAGACGCAGTCACACCAACTGCGTTCAGGTGTTAGTAAACTGCACACACGCAGTAAGAGCGACTGCGTTCAGGTGCTATGTAACAAAACAGGCGCTGTCACACCAACTGCGTTCAGGTGTTAGTAAACTGCACACACGCAGTAAGAGCGACTGCGTTCAGGTGCTATGTAACAAAATAGTCGCAGTCACACCAACTGCGTTCAGGTATTAGTAAACTGCACACACGCAGTAAGAGCGACTGTGTTCAGGTGCTATGTAACAAAATAGTCGCAGTCACACCAACTGCGTTCAGGTGTCAGTAAACTGCACACACGCAGTAAGAGCGACTGCGTTCAGGTGCTATGTAACAAAATAGCCGCAGTGACACTAACTGCGTTCAGGTGTTATTAAATTGCACACGCAGCAAGATCGACTGCGTTCAGGTGCTATGTAACAAAATAGTCGCAGTCACACCAACTGTATTCAGGTGTTAGTAAACTGCACACACACAGTAAGAGCGACTGCGTTCAGGTGCTATGTAACAAAATAGTCGCAGTCACACCAACTGCGCTCAGGTATTAGTAAAATGCACACACGCAGTAAGAGCGACTGCGTTAAGGTGCTATGTAACAAAACAGTCGCAGTCACACCATATGCGTTCAGGTGTCAGTAAACTGCACACACGCAGTAAGAGCGACTGCGTTCAGGTGCTATGTAACAAAATAGTCGCAGTCACACCAACTGCGTTCAGGTGTTAGTAAACTGCACACACGCAGTAAGAGCGACTGCGTTCAGGTGCTATGTAACAAAACAGACGCAGTCACACCAACTGCGTTCAGGTGTTAGTAAACTGCACACACGCAGTAAGATCGACTGTGTTCAGGTGCTATGTAACAAAATAGTCGCAGTCACACCAACTGCGTTCAGGTGTTAGTAAACTGCACACACGCAGTAAGAGCGACTGCGTTCAGGTGCTATGTAACAAAACAGACGCAGTCAAACCAACTGCGTTCAGGTGTTAGTAAACTGCACACACGCAGTAAGAGCGACTGCGTTCAGGTGCTATGCAACACAATAGACGCAGTCACGCCAACTGCGTTCAGGTGTTAGTAAACGGCACACACGCAGTAAGAGCGACTGCATTCAGGTGCTATGTAACAAAACAGACGCAGTCACACCAACTGCGTTCAGGTTTTAGTAAACTGCACACGCAGTAAGAGCGACTGCGTTCAGGTGCTATGTAACAAAATAGTCGCAGTCACACCAACTGCATTCAGGTGTTAGTAAACTGCACACACACAGTAAGAGCGACTGCGTTCAGGTGCTATGTAACAAAATAGTCGCAGTGACACCAACTGTGTTCAGGTGTTAGTAAACTGCACACACACAGTAAGAGCGACTGCGTTCAGGTGCTATGTTACAAAACAGACGCAGTCACACCAACTGCGTTCAGGTGTTAGTAAACTGCACACACGCAGTAAGAGCGACTGCGTTCAGGTGCTATGTAACAAAACAGGTGCTGTCACACCAACTGCGTTCAGGTGTTAGTAAACTGCACACACGCAGTAAGAGCGACTGCGTTCAGGTGCTATGTAACAAAATAGTCGCAGTCACACCAACTGCGTTCAGGTATTAGTGAACTGCACACACGCAGTAAGAGCGACTGCGTTCAGGTGCTATGTAACAAAATAGTCGCAGTCACACCAACTGCGTTCAGGTTTTAGTAAACTGCACACACGCAGTAAGAGCGACTGTGTTCAGGTGATATGTAACAATACAGACGCAGCCACACCAACTGCGTTCAGGTGTTAGTAAACTGCACACAAGCAGTAAGAGCGACTGCGTTCAGGTGCTATGTAACAAAATAGTCGCAGTCACACCAACTGCGTTCAGGTGTTAGTAAACTGCACACACGCAGTAAGAGCGACTGTGTTCAGGTGCTATGTAACAAAATAGTCGCAGTCACACCAACTGCGTTCAGGTGTCAGTAAACTGCACACACGCAGTAAGAGCGACAGCGTTCAGGTGCTATGTAACAAAATAGTCGCAGTGACACTAACTGCGTTCAGGTGTTATTAAATTGCACACGCAGTAAGAGCGACTGCGTTCAGGTGCCATGTAACAAAATAGTCGCAGTTACACCAACTGCATTCAGGTGTTAGAAAACTGCACACACACAGTAAGAGCGACTGTGTTCAGGTGCTATGTAACAAAATAGTCGCAGTCACACCAACTGCGCTCAGGTATTAGTAAACTGCACACACGCAGTAAGAGCGACTGCGTTAAGGTTCTATGTAACAAAATAGTCGCAGTCACACCAACTGCGTTCATGTGTCAGTAAACTGCACACACGCAGTAAGAGCGACTGCGTTCAGGTGCTATGTAACAAAATAGTCGCAGTCACACCAACTGCGTTCAGGTATTAGTGAACTGCACACACGCAGTTAGAGCGACTGCGTTCAGGTGCAATGTAACAAAACAGGCGCAGTCACACCAACTGCGTTCAGGTGTTAATAAACTGCACACACGCAGTAAGAGCGACTGCGTTCAGGTGCTATGTAACAAAATAGTCGCAGTCACACCAACTGCGTTCAGGTATTAGTAAGCTGCACACACGCAGTAAGAGCGACTGCGTTCGGGTGCTATGTAACAAAATAGTCGCAGTCACACCAACTGCGTTCAGGTGTTAGTAAACTGCACACACGCAGTAAGAGCGACTGCGTTCAGGTGCTATGTAACAAAACAGACGCAGTCACACCAACTGCGTTCAGGTGTTAGTAAACTGCACACACGCAGTAAGATCGACTGTGTTCAGGTGCTATGTAACAAAATATTCGCAGTCACACCAACTGCGTTCAGGTGTTGTTAAAGTGCACACACGCAGTAAGAGCGACTGCGTTCAGGTGCTATGTAACAAAACAGACGCAGTAACACCAACTGCGTTCAGGTGTTAGAAAACTGCACACACGCAGTAAGAGCGACTGCGTTCAGGTGCTATGTAACAAAACAGACGCAGTGACACCAACTGCGTTCAGGTGTTAGTAAACTGCACACACGCAGTAAGAGCGACTGCGTTCAGGTGCTATGTAACAAAATAGACGCAGTCACACCAACTGCGTTCAGGTGTTAGTAAACTGCACACACGCAGTAAGAGCGACTGCGTTCAGGTGCTATGTAACAAAACAGACGCAGTCACACCAACTGCGTTCAGGTGTTATTAAATTGCACACATGCAGTAAGAGCGACTGTGTTCAGGTGCTATGTAACAAAATAGTCGCAGTCACACCAACTGCGTTCAGGTATTAGTAAACTGCACACACGCAGTAAGAGCGACTGCGTTCAGGTGCTATGTAACAAAATAGTCGCAGTGACACCAACTGCGTTCAGGTGTTAGTAAACTGCACACACGCAGTAAGAGCGACTGCGTTCAGGTGCTATGTAACAAAACAGACGCAGTCACACCAACTGCATTCAGGTGTTAGTAAACTGCACACACACAGTAAGAGCGACTGCGTTCAGGTGCTATGTAACAAAACAGATGCAGTCACACCAACTGCGTTCAGGTGTTAGTAAACTGCACACACGCAGTAAGAGCGACTGCGTTCAGATGCTATGTAACAAAATAGTCGCAGTCACACCAACTGCATTCAGGTGTTAGTAAACTGCACACACACAGTAAGAGCGACTGCGTTCAGGTGCTATGTAACAAAATAGTCGCAGTGACACCAACTGCGTTCAGGTGTTAGTAAACTGCACACACGCAGTAAGAGCGACTGCGTTCAGGTGCTATGTTACAAAACAGACGCAGTCACACCAACTGCGTTCAGGTGTTAGTAAACTGCACACACGCAGTAAGAGCGACTGCGTTCAGGTGCTATGTAACAAAACAGGCGCTGTCACACCAACTGCGTTCAGGTGTTAGTAAACTGCACACACGCAGTAAGAGCGACTGCGTTCAGGTGCTATGTAACAAAATAGTCGCAGTCACACCAACTGCGTTCAGGTATTAGTGAACTGCACACACGCAGTAAGAGCGACTGCGTTCAGGTGCTATGTAACAAAATAGTCGCAGTCACACCAACTGCGTTCAGGTGTCAGTAAACTGCACACATGCAGTAAGAGCGACTGCGTTCAGGTGCTATGTAACAAAATAGTCGCAGTGACACTAACTGCGTTCAGGTGTTAGTAAACTGCACACACGCAGTAAGAGCGACTGCGTTCAGGTGATATGTAACAATACAGACGCAGCCACACCAACTGCGTTCAGGTGTTAGTAAACTGCACACAAGCAGTAAGAGCGACTGCGTTCAGGTGCTATGTAACAAAATAGTCGCAGTCACACCAACTGCGTTCAGGTGTTAGTAAACTGCACACACGCAGTAAGAGCGACTGTGTTCAGGTGCTATGTAACAAAATAGTCGCAGTCACACCAACTGCGTTCAGGTGTCAGTAAACTGCACACACGCAGTAAGAGCGACAGCGTTCAGGTGCTATGTAACAAAATAGTCGCAGTGACACTAACTGCGTTCAGGTGTTATTAAATTGCACACGCAGTAAGAGCGACTGCGTTCAGGTGCCATGTAACAAAATAGTCGCAGTCACACCAACTGCATTCAGGTGTTAGAAAACTGCACACACACAGTAAGAGCGACTGTGTTCAGGTGCTATGTAACAAAATAGTCGAAGTCACACCAACTGCGCTCAGGTATTAGTAAACTGCACACACGCAGTAAGAGCGACTGCGTTAAGGTTCTATGCAACAAAATAGTCCCAGTAACACCAACTGCGTTCATGTGTCAGTAAACTGCACACACGCAGTAAGAGCGACTGCGTTCAGGTGCTATGTAACAAAATAGTCGCAGTCACACCAACTGCGTTCAGGTATTAGTGAACTGCACACACGCAGTTAGAGCGACTGCGTTCAGGTGCAATGTAACAAAACAGGCGCAGTCACACCAACTGCGTTCAGGTGTTAATAAACTGCACACACGCAGTAAGAGCGACTGCGTTCAGGTGCTATGTAACAAAATAGTCGCAGTCACACCAACTGCGTTCAGGTATTAGTAAGCTGCACACACGCAGTAAGAGCGACTGCGTTCGGGTGCTATGTAACAAAATAGTCGCAGTCACACCAACTGCGTTCAGGTGTTAGTAAACTGCACACACGCAGTAAGAGCGACTGCGTTCAGGTGCTATGTAACAAAACAGACGCAGTCACACCAACTGCGTTCAGGTGTTAGTAAACTGCACACACGCAGTAAGATCGACTGTGTTCAGGTGCTATGTAACAAAATATTCGCAGTCACACCAACTGCGTTCAGGTGTTGTTAAACTGCACACACGCAGTAAGAGCGACTGCGTTCAGGTGCTATGTAACAAAATAGTCGCAGTCACACCAACTGCGTTCAGGTATTAGTAAACTGCACACACGCAGTAAGAGCGACTGCGTTCAGGTGCTATGTAACAAAATAGTCGCAGTCACACCAACTGCGTTCAGGTATTAGTAAACTGCACACACGCAGTAAGAGCGACTGCGTTCAGGTGCTATGTAACAAAATAGTCGCAGTGACACCAACTGAGTTCAGGTGTTAGTAAACTGCACACACGCAGTAAGAGCGACTGCGTTCAGGTGCTATGTAACAAAACAGACGCAGTCACACCAACTGCATTCAGGTGTTAGTAAACTGCACACACACAGTAAGAGCGACTGCGTTCAGGTGCTATGTAACAAAACAGATGGAGTCACACCAACTGCATTCAGGTGTTAGTAAACTGCACACACACAGTAAGAGCGACTGCGTTCAGGTGCTATGTAACAAAACAGATGGAGTCACACCAACTGCGTTCAGGTGTTAGTAAACTGCACACACGCAGTAAGAGCGACTGCGTTCAGGTGCTATGTAACAAAATAGTCGCAGTCACACCAACTGCGTTCAGGTATTAGTAAGCTGCACACACGCAGTAAGAGCGACTGCGTTCGGGTGCTATGTAACAAAATAGTCGCAGTCACACCAACTGCGTTCAGGTGTTAGTAAACTGCACACACGCAGTAAGAGCGACTGCGTTCAGGTGCTATGTAACAAAATAGTCGCAGTCACACCAACTGCGTTCAGGTATTAGTAAGCTGCACACACGCAGTAAGAGCGACTGCGTTCGGGTGCTATGTAACAAAATAGTCGCAGTCACACCAACTGCGTTCAGGTGTTAGTAAACTGCACACACGCAGTAAGAGCGACTGCGTTCAGGTGCTATGTAACAAAACAGACGCAGTCACACCAACTGCGTTCAGGTGTTAGTAAACTGCACACACGCAGTAAGATGGACCCTTGGGTTGTTCTGTTCCACGGGGGGGAAGAAGGCATTAAAAGTTATAAAAAATCGCTAGTACCACACCTATTGAATGCTGCCAAAAGATTAATTCCAAGGGGTTGGCAAGAGGTGGAATGCCCATCGATCTGGCAATGGATCGACGCGGTGGAAGAAACGTATAAAATGGAGGAACTGCAGGAGGACATGGAGGGTAATAACATATTACAAAATATGAAATGGGAAAACTGGAGAACTTTTAAGAAATCGTGGAGTTACGCGGAAAAATTAAGAGAAGGCACTTAAGACCATTTTTGAAAAATCAGAGAGAAGTAGAGGTATAAGGAGATTGTTTTGGTGAGATGGGAGGGGGGGGGGGGAGGGGGGGGTAAGGGGAAGTGAAGTATTAAGGAAAACTTTTGTATATGGTCAGCAAAAGAAGTCAAAAATGTACTCAAGAAAATAATATAATATATATATAACAAAAAAAAAAAAAAAAAAAAAAAAAAAAAACACAAGGTGCTATGTAACAAAACAGACGCAGTAACACCAACTGCGTTCAGGTGTTAGAAAACTGCACACACGCAGTAAGAGCGACTGCGTTCAGGTGCTATGTAACAAAACAGACGCAGTGACACCAACTGCGTTCAGGTGTTAGTAAACTGCACACACGCAGTAAGAGCGACTGCGTTCAGGTGCTATGTAACAAAATAGACGCAGTCACACCAACTGCGTTCAGGTGTTAGTAAACTGCACACACGCATTAAGAGCGACTGCGTTCAGGTGCTATGTAACAAAATAGTCGCAGTGACACCAACTGTGTTCAGGTGTTAGTAAACTGCACACACGCAGTAAGAGCGACTGCGTTCAGGTGCTATGTAACAAAACAGACGCAGTCACACCAACTGCATTCAGGTGTTAGTAAACTGCACACACACAGTAAGAGCGACTGCGTTCAGGTGCTATGTAACAAAACAGATGCAGTCACACCAACTGCGTTCAGGTGTTAGTAAACTGCACACACGCAGTAAGAGCGACTGTGTTCAGGTGCTATGTAACAAAACAGACGCAGTGACACCAACAGCGTTCAGGTGTTAGTAAACTGCACACACGCAGTAAGAGCGACTGCGTTCAGGTGCTATGTAACAAAATAGACGCAGTCACACCAACTGCGTTCAGGTGTTAGTAAACTGCACACACACAGTAAGAGCAACTGCGTTCAGGTGCTATGTAACAAAATAGTCGCAGTCACACCAACTGCGTTCAGGTATTAGTGAACTGCACACACACAGTAAGAGCGACTGCGTTCAGGTGCTATGTAACAAAATAGTCGCAGTGACACCAACTGCGTTCAGGTGTTAGTAAACTGCACACACGCAGTAAGAGCGACTGCGTTCAGGTGCTATGTAACAAAACAGACGCAGTCACACCAACTGCATTCAGGTGTTAGAAAACTGCACACACACAGTAAGAGCGACTGTGTTCAGGTGCTATGTAACAAAATAGTCGAAGTCACACCAACTGCGCTCAGGTATTAGTAAACTGCACACACGCAGTAAGAGCGACTGCGTTAAGGTTCTATGCAACAAAATAGTCCCAGTAACACCAACTGCGTTCATGTGTCAGTAAACTGCACACACGCAGTAAGAGCGACTGCGTTCAGGTGCTATGTAACAAAATAGTCGCAGTCACACCAACTGCGTTCAGGTATTAGTGAACTGCACACACGCAGTTAGAGCGACTGCGTTCAGGTGCAATGTAACAAAACAGGCGCAGTCACACCAACTGCGTTCAGGTGTTAATAAACTGCACACACGCAGTAAGAGCGACTGCGTTCAGGTGCTATGTAACAAAATAGTCGCAGTCACACCAACTGCGTTCAGGTATTAGTAAGCTGCACACACGCAGTAAGAGCGACTGCGTTCGGGTGCTATGTAACAAAATAGTCGCAGTCACACCAACTGCGTTCAGGTGTTAGTAAACTGCACACACGCAGTAAGAGCGACTGCGTTCAGGTGCTATGTAACAAAACAGACGCAGTCACACCAACTGCGTTCAGGTGTTAGTAAACTGCACACACGCAGTAAGATCGACTGTGTTCAGGTGCTATGTAACAAAATATTCGCAGTCACACCAACTGCGTTCAGGTGTTGTTAAACTGCACACACGCAGTAAGAGCGACTGCGTTCAGGTGCTATGTAACAAAATAGTCGCAGTCACACCAACTGCGTTCAGGTATTAGTAAACTGCACACACGCAGTAAGAGCGACTGCGTTCAGGTGCTATGTAACAAAATAGTCGCAGTCACACCAACTGCGTTCAGGTATTAGTAAACTGCACACACGCAGTAAGAGCGACTGCGTTCAGGTGCTATGTAACAAAATAGTCGCAGTGACACCAACTGAGTTCAGGTGTTAGTAAACTGCACACACGCAGTAAGAGCGACTGCGTTCAGGTGCTATGTAACAAAACAGACGCAGTCACACCAACTGCATTCAGGTGTTAGTAAACTGCACACACACAGTAAGAGCGACTGCGTTCAGGTGCTATGTAACAAAACAGATGGAGTCACACCAACTGCATTCAGGTGTTAGTAAACTGCACACACACAGTAAGAGCGACTGCGTTCAGGTGCTATGTAACAAAACAGATGGAGTCACACCAACTGCGTTCAGGTGTTAGTAAACTGCACACACGCAGTAAGAGCGACTGCGTTCAGGTGCTATGTAACAAAATAGTCGCAGTCACACCAACTGCGTTCAGGTATTAGTAAGCTGCACACACGCAGTAAGAGCGACTGCGTTCGGGTGCTATGTAACAAAATAGTCGCAGTCACACCAACTGCGTTCAGGTGTTAGTAAACTGCACACACGCAGTAAGAGCGACTGCGTTCAGGTGCTATGTAACAAAACAGACGCAGTCACACCAACTGCGTTCAGGTGTTAGTAAACTGCACACACGCAGTAAGATCGACTGTGTTCAGGTGCTATGTAACAAAATATTCGCAGTCACACCAACTGCGTTCAGGTGTTGTTAAACTGCACACACGCAGTAAGAGCGACTGCGTTCAGGTGCTATGTAACAAAACAGACGCAGTAACACCAACTGCGTTCAGGTGTTAGAAAACTGCACACACGCAGTAAGAGCGACTGCGTTCAGGTGCTATGTAACAAAACAGACGCAGTGACACCAACTGCGTTCAGGTGTTAGTAAACTGCACACACGCAGTAAGAGCGACTGCGTTCAGGTGCTATGTAACAAAATAGACGCAGTCACACCAACTGCGTTCAGGTGTTAGTAAACTGCACACACGCATTAAGAGCGACTGCGTTCAGGTGCTATGTAACAAAATAGTCGCAGTGACACCAACTGTGTTCAGGTGTTAGTAAACTGCACACACGCAGTAAGAGCGACTGCGTTCAGGTGCTATGTAACAAAACAGACGCAGTCACACCAACTGCATTCAGGTGTTAGTAAACTGCACACACACAGTAAGAGCGACTGCGTTCAGGTGCTATGTAACAAAACAGATGCAGTCACACCAACTGCGTTCAGGTGTTAGTAAACTGCACACACGCAGTAAGAGCGACTGTGTTCAGGTGCTATGTAACAAAACAGACGCAGTGACACCAACAGCGTTCAGGTGTTAGTAAACTGCACACACGCAGTAAGAGCGACTGCGTTCAGGTGCTATGTAACAAAATAGACGCAGTCACACCAACTGCGTTCAGGTGTTAGTAAACTGCACACACACAGTAAGAGCAACTGCGTTCAGGTGCTATGTAACAAAATAGTCGCAGTCACACCAACTGCGTTCAGGTATTAGTGAACTGCACACACACAGTAAGAGCGACTGCGTTCAGGTGCTATGTAACAAAATAGTCGCAGTGACACCAACTGCGTTCAGGTGTTAGTAAACTGCACACACGCAGTAAGAGCGACTGCGTTCAGGTGCTATGTAACAAAACAGACGCAGTCACACCAACTGCATTCAGGTGTTAGTAAACTGCACACACACAGTAAGAGCGACTGCGTTCAGGTGCTATGTAACAAAACAGATGCAGTCACACCAACTGCGTTCAGGTGTTAGTAAACTGCACACACGCAGTAAGAGCGACTGCGTTCAGGTGCTATGTAACAAAATAGTCGCAGTCACACCAACTGCGTTCAGGTATTAGTAAGCTGCACACACGCAGTAAGAGCGACTGCGTTCGGGTGCTATGTAACAAAATAGTCGCAGTCACACCAACTGCGTTCAGGTGTTAGTAAACTGCACACACGCAGTAAGAGCGACTGCGTTCAGGTGCTATGTAACAAAACAGACGCAGTCACACCAACTGCGTTCAGGTGTTAGTAAACTGCACACACGCAGTAAGATCGACTGTGTTCAGGTGCTATGTAACAAAATATTCGCAGTCACACCAACTGCGTTCAGGTGTTGTTAAACTGCACACACGCAGTAAGAGCGACTGCGTTCAGGTGCTATGTAACAAAACAGACGCAGTAACACCAACTGCGTTCAGGTGTTAGAAAACTGCACACACGCAGTAAGAGCGACTGCGTTCAGGTGCTATGTAACAAAACAGACGCAGTGACACCAACTGCGTTCAGGTGTTAGTAAACTGCACACACGCAGTAAGAGCGACTGCGTTCAGGTGCTATGTAACAAAATAGACGCAGTCACACCAACTGCGTTCAGGTGTTAGTAAACTGCACACACGCAGTAAGAGCGACTGCGTTCAGGTGCTATGTAACAAAATAGTCGCAGTGACACCAACTGCGTTCAGGTGTTAGTAAACTGCACACACGCAGTAAGAGCGACTGCGTTCAGGTGCTATGTAACAAAACAGACGCAGTCACACCAACTGCATTCAGGTGTTAGTAAACTGCACACACACAGTAAGAGCGACTGCGTTCAGGTGCTATGTAACAAAACAGATGCAGTCACACCAACTGCGTTCAGGTGTTAGTAAACTGCACACACGCAGTAAGAGCGACTGCGTTCAGGTGCTATGTAACAAAATAGTCGCAGTCACACCAACTGCGTTCAGGTATTAGTAAGCTGCACACACGCAGTAAGAGCGACTGCGTTCGGGTGCTATGTAACAAAATAGTCGCAGTCACACCAACTGCGTTCAGGTGTTAGTAAACTGCACACACGCAGTAAGAGCGACTGCGTTCAGGTGCTATGTAACAAAACAGACGCAGTCACACCAACTGCGTTCAGGTGTTAGTAAACTGCACACACGCAGTAAGATCGACTGTGTTCAGGTGCTATGTAACAAAATATTCGCAGTCACACCAACTGCGTTCAGGTGTTGTTAAACTGCACACACGCAGTAAGAGCGACTGCGTTCAGGTGCTATGTAACAAAACAGACGCAGTAACACCAACTGCGTTCAGGTGTTAGAAAACTGCACACACGCAGTAAGAGCGACTGCGTTCAGGTGCTATGTAACAAAACAGACGCAGTGACACCAACTGCGTTCAGGTGTTAGTAAACTGCACACACGCAGAAAGAGCGACTGCGTTCAGGTGCTATGTAACAAAATAGACGCAGTCACACCAACTGCGTTCAGGTGTTAGTAAACTGCACACACGCATTAAGAGCGACTGCGTTCAGGTGCTATGTAACAAAATAGTCGCAGTGACACCAACTGTGTTCAGGTGTTAGTAAACTGCACACACGCAGTAAGAGCGACTGCGTTCAGGTGCTATGTAACAAAACAGACGCAGTCACACCAACTGCATTCAGGTGTTAGTAAACTGCACACACACAGTAAGAGCGACTGCGTTCAGGTGCTATGTAACAAAACAGATGCAGTCACACCAACTGCGTTCAGGTGTTAGTAAACTGCACACACGCAGTAAGAGCGACTGCGTTCAGGTGCTATGTAACAAAACAGACGCAGTGACACCAACAGCGTTCAGGTGTTAGTAAACTGCACACACGCAGTAAGAGCGACTGCGTTCAGGTGCTATGTAACAAAATAGACGCAGTCACACCAACTGCGTTCAGGTGTTAGTAAACTGCACACACACAGTAAGAGCAACTGCGTTCAGGTGCTATGTAACAAAATAGTCGCAGTCACACCAACTGCGTTCAGGTATTAGTGAACTGCACACACACAGTAAGAGCGACTGCGTTCAGGTGCTATGTAACAAAATAGTCGCAGTGACACCAACTGCGTTCAGGTGTTAGTAAACTGCACACACGCAGTAAGAGCGACTGCGTTCAGGTGCTATGTAACAAAACAGACGCAGTCACACCAACTGCATTCAGG
This sequence comes from Rana temporaria, assembly GCF_905171775.1. Classification (NCBI taxonomy): domain Eukaryota; kingdom Metazoa; phylum Chordata; class Amphibia; order Anura; family Ranidae; genus Rana; species Rana temporaria. Next base: position 85,477,402 of record NC_053501.1, on the reverse strand, counting down.
TGTTAGTAAACTGCACACACACAGTAAGAGCGACTGCGTTCAGGTGCTATGTAACAAAACAGATGCAGTCACACCAACTGCGTTCAGGTGTTAGTAAACTGCACACACGCAGTAAGAGCGACTGCGTTCAGGTGCTATGTAACAAAATAGTCGCAGTCACACCAACTGCGTTCAGGTATTAGTAAGCTGCACACACGCAGTAAGAGCGACTGCGTTCGGGTGCTATGTAACAAAATAGTCGCAGTCACACCAACTGCGTTCAGGTGTTAGTAAACTGCACACACGCAGTAAGAGCGACTGCGTTCAGGTGCTATGTAACAAAACAGACGCAGTCACACCAACTGCGTTCAGGTGTTAGTAAACTGCACACACGCAGTAAGATCGACTGTGTTCAGGTGCTATGTAACAAAATATTCGCAGTCACACCAACTGCGTTCAGGTGTTGTTAAACTGCACACACGCAGTAAGAGCGACTGCGTTCAGGTGCTATGTAACAAAACAGACGCAGTAACACCAACTGCGTTCAGGTGTTAGAAAACTGCACACACGCAGTAAGAGCGACTGCGTTCAGGTGCTATGTAACAAAACAGACGCAGTGACACCAACTGCGTTCAGGTGTTAGTAAACTGCACACACGCAGTAAGAGCGACTGCGTTCAGGTGCTATGTAACAAAATAGACGCAGTCACACCAACTGCGTTCAGGTGTTAGTAAACTGCACACACGCAGTAAGAGCGACTGCGTTCAGGTGCTATGTAACAAAATAGTCGCAGTGACACCAACTGCGTTCAGGTGTTAGTAAACTGCACACACGCAGTAAGAGCGACTGCGTTCAGGTGCTATGTAACAAAACAGACGCAGTCACACCAACTGCATTCAGGTGTTAGTAAACTGCACACACACAGTAAGAGCGACTGCGTTCAGGTGCTATGTAACAAAACAGATGCAGTCACACCAACTGCGTTCAGGTGTTAGTAAACTGCACACACGCAGTAAGAGCGACTGTGTTCAGGTGCTATGTAACAAAACAGACGCAGTGACACCAACAGCGTTCAGGTGTTAGTAAACTGCACACACGCAGTAAGAGCGACTGCGTTCAGGTGCTATGTAACAAAATAGACGCAGTCACACCAACTGCGTTCAGGTGTTAGTAAACTGCACACACACAGTAAGAGCAACTGCGTTCAGGTGCTATGTAACAAAATAGTCGCAGTCACACCAACTGCGTTCAGGTATTAGTGAACTGCACACACGCAGTAAGAGCGACTGCGTTCAGGTGCTATGTAACAAAATAGTCGCAGTCACACCAACTGCGTTCAGGTGTCAGTAAACTGCACACACGCAGTAAGATCGACTGTGTTCAGGTGCTATGTAACAAAATATTCGCAGTCACACCAACTGCGTTCAGGTGTTAGTAAACTGCACACACGCAGTAAGATCGACTGTGTTCAGGTGCTATGTAACAAAATATTCGCAGTCACACCAACTGCGTTCAGGTGTTGTTAAACTGCACACACGCAGTAAGAGCGACTGCGTTCAGGTGCTATGTAACAAAACAGACGCAGTAACACCAACTGCGTTCAGGTGTTAGAAAACTGCACACACGCAGTAAGAGCGACTGCGTTCAGGTGCTATGTAACAAAACAGATGCAGTGACACCAACTGCGTTCAGGTGTTAGTAAACTGCACACACGCAGTAAGAGCGACTGCGTTCAGGTGCTATGTAACAAAATAGACGCAGTCACACCAACTGCATTCAGGTGTTAGTAAACTGCACACACGCAGTAAGAGCGACTGCGTTCAGGTGCTATGTAACAAAACAGACGCAGTCACACCAACTGCGTTCAGGTGTTAGTAAACTGCACACACACAGTAAGAGCGACTGCGTTCAGGTGCTATGTAACAAAACAGATGCAGTCACACCAACTGCGTTCAGGTGTTAGTAAACTGCACACACGCAGTAAGAGCGACTGCGTTCAGGTGCTATGTAACAAAACAGACGCAGTCACACCAACTGCATTCAGGTGTTAGTAAACTGCACACACACAGTAAGAGCGACTGCGTTCAGGTGCTATGTAACAAAACAGATGCAGTCACACCAACTGCGTTCAGGTGTTAGTAAACTGCACACACGCAGTAAGAGCGACTGCGTTCAGGTGCTATGTAACAAAATAGTCGCAGTCACACCAACTGCGTTCAGGTATTAGTAAGCTGCACACACGCAGTAAGAGCGACTGCGTTCGGGTGCTATGTAACAAAATAGTCGCAGTCACACCAACTGCGTTCAGGTGTTAGTAAACTGCACACACGCAGTAAGAGCGACTGCGTTCAGGTGCTATGTAACAAAACAGACGCAGTCACACCAACTGCGTTCAGGTGTTAGTAAACTGCACACACGCAGTAAGATCGACTGTGTTCAGGTGCTATGTAACAAAATATTCGCAGTCACACCAACTGCGTTCAGGTGTTGTTAAACTGCACACACGCAGTAAGAGCGACTGCGTTCAGGTGCTATGTAACAAAATAGTCGCAGTCACACCAACTGCGTTCAGGTGTTAGTAAACTGCACACACGCAGTAAGAGCGACTGCGTTCAGGTGCTATGTAACAAAATAGTCGCAGTCACACCAACTGCGTTCAGGTGTTAGTAAACTGCACACACGCAGTAAGAGCGACTGCGTTCAGGTGCTATGTAACAAAATAGTCGCAGTCACACCAACTGCGTTCAGGTGTTAGTAAACTGCACACACGCAGTAAGAGCGACTGCGTTCAGGTGCTATGTAACAAAATAGTCGCAGTCACACCAACTGCGTTCAGGTGTTAGTAAACTGCACACAGGCAGTAAGAGCGACTGCGTTCAGGTGCTATGTAACAAAACAGACGCAGTCACACCAACTGCATTCAGGTGTTAGTAAACTGCACACACGCAGTAAGAGCGACTGCGTTCAGGTGCTATGTAACAAAACAGATGCAGTCACACCAACTGCGTTCAGGTGTTAGTAAACTGCACACACGCAGTAAGAGCGACTGCGTTCAGGTGCTATGTAACAAAATAGTCGCAGTCACACCAACTGCGTTCAGGTGTTAGTAAGCTGCACACACGCAGTAAGAGCGACTGCGTTCAGGTGCTATGTAACAAAATAGTCGCAGTCACACCAACTGCGTTCAGGTGTTAGTAAACTGCACACACGCAGTAAGAGCGACTGCGTTCAGGTGCTATGTAACAAAACAGTCGCAGTCACACCAACTGCGTTCAGGTGTTAGTAAACTGCACACACGCAGTAAGATCGACTGTGTTCAGGTGCTATGTAACAAAATATTCGCAGTCACACCAACTGCGTTCAGGTGTTGTTAAACTGCACACACGCAGTAAGAGCGACTGCGTTCAGGTGCTATGTAACAAAACAGACGCAGTAACACCAACTGCGTTCAGGTGTTAGAAAACTGCACACACGCAGTAAGAGCGACTGCGTTCAGGTGCTATGTAACAAAACAGACGCAGTGACACCAACTGCGTTCAGGTGTTAGTAAACTGCACACACGCAGTAAGAGCGACTGCGTTCAGGTGCTATGTAACAAAATAGACGCAGTCACACCAACTGCGTTCAGGTGTTAGTAAACTGCACACACGCAGTAAGAGCGACTGCGTTCAGGTGCTATGTAACAAAATAGTCGCAGTGACACCAACTGCGTTCAGGTGTTAGTAAACTGCACACACGCAGTAAGAGCGACTGCGTTCAGGTGCTATGTAACAAAACAGACGCAGTCACACCAACTGCATTCAGGTGTTAGTAAACTGCACACACACAGTAAGAGCGACTGCGTTCAGGTGCTATGTAACAAAACAGATGCAGTCACACCAACTGCGTTCAGGTGTTAGTAAACTGCACACACGCAGTAAGAGCGACTGTGTTCAGGTGCTATGTAACAAAACAGACGCAGTGACACCAACAGCGTTCAGGTGTTAGTAAACTGCACACACGCAGTAAGAGCGACTGCGTTCAGGTGCTATGTAACAAAATAGACGCAGTCACACCAACTGCGTTCAGGTGTTAGTAAACTGCACACACACAGTAAGAGCAACTGCGTTCAGGTGCTATGTAACAAAATAGTCGCAGTCACACCAACTGCGTTCAGGTATTAGTAACTGCACACACGCAGTAAGAGCGACTGCGTTCAGGTGCTATGTAACAAAATAGTCGCAGTGACACCAACTGCGTTCAGGTGTTAGTAAACTGCACACACGCAGTAAGAGCGACTGCGTTCAGGTGCTATGTAACAAAACAGACGCAGTCACACCAACTGCATTCAGGTGTTAGTAAACTGCACACACACAGTAAGAGCGACTGCGTTCAGGTGCTATGTAACAAAACAGTCGCAGTCACACCAACTGCGTTCAGGTGTTAGTAAACTGCACACACGCAGTAAGAGCGACTGCGTTCAGGTGCTATGTAACAAAATAGTCGCAGTCACACCAACTGCGTTCAGGTGTTAGTAAACTGCACACACGCAGTAAGAGCGACTGCGTTCAGGTGCTATGTAACAAAATAGTCGCAGTCACACCAACTGCGTTCAGGTGTTAGTAAACTGCACACACGCAGTAAGAGCGACTGCGTTCAGGTGCTATGTAACAAAACAGACGCAGTCACACCAACTGCGTTCAGGTGTTAGTAAACTGCACACACGCAGTAAGATCGACTGTGTTCAGGTGCTATGTAACAAAATAGTCGCAGTCACACCAACTGCGTTCAGGTGTTAGTAAACTGCACACACGCAGTAAGAGCGACTGCGTTCAGGTGCTATGTAACAAAACAGACGCAGTAACACCAACTGCGTTCAGGTGTTAGTAAACTGCACACACGCAGTAAGAGCGACTGCGTTCAGGTGCTATGTAACAAAACAGACGCAGTGACACCAACTGCGTTCAGGTGTTAGTAAACTGCACACACGCAGTAAGAGCGACTGCGTTCAGGTGCTATGTAACAAAATAGACGCAGTCACACCAACTGCGTTCAGGTGTTAGTAAACTGCACACACGCAGTAAGAGCGACTGCGTTCAGGTGCTATGTAACAAAATAGTCGCAGTGACACCAACTGCGTTCAGGTGTTAGTAAACTGCACACACGC